>NW_015387030.1:78676-92362 GCF_001527695.2 Protobothrops mucrosquamatus
AATCGTGTTGGGCCATGCCTGCGCGATGGGGGAGTCGCGCAGGGCCAGCAGTTCCCTCCTGGAATACAGTCCCGAGTCATGACAGGAGGTCCAACAGCAGAGTTGGGAAGGGGAAAAGTCCTCGTGGTGGTGGTCAAGGGGTTAGATGGATTGGAAGAAGGCGACATAGTTCGTAGGTCTTTACACCCCCCATAAGAAAAAAAGAGGGAGGGGGGGAGGAAGTTGCAGTCAAAGTCGGCCAGCCAACAGCGTAGGCCTCCGGGCCCGCCGAGCCCAGTCACACAGGTCCCCAGGGCCCCCAGGCACTCACCGTCAGGCATATCCCTCCGGCCAATGCCTCCCTTGGGCCCTGTCCTCCGCCCGGGCCGTTCTTCCGCCTGGGCCGCTGTGCTACTGTGCCGGCGTGCCCTCCAGGCCGCTGTATACCACACTGCTGGGCCGGCACAACCTCCGGGCCACTGTATGCCACGTCTCTGATCACTCCTCCCTACAGGCCGTCGGGCCACCCCGGTCCCCAGGCCGCCAGGCCGCCAGGCTGCCACGCCACTAGGCCCCAGACTCTCGTCGGGCCACCAGATCTTCAACAGGCCGCAGGGCCGCCCCCGCATCGGGCCGCCCGGCAGCCGCGCCAGGCCGTTAGGCCGCCATGGCCTCGTGTCGTAGGTCTTCCCAAGGCCGCCGAGCTGCCGTCGCGTCAAGCCACTGGCCATCGCCGCATCAGGCCGCCGCCGCGTCCGGCTGCCGCTCTTCCTGGCCGTTAGGCCCCAAGTCGTCCGGTCGCCGATTTTCCCAGCCGCCAGGCCCCAAGTACTCCGGCCGCCGATCCTCCCGGCCGCCAGGCCCCGAGTCGACCAGCCGCCGATTCTCCCGGCCTCTAAGCCCCGAGTCGACCGGCCGCCGATTTTCCCGGCCACCAGGCCCCGAGACGACCAGCCGCCGACTTCCCTGGCCGCCCCGCTCTACTCGCCAGGCCTCTCCGACTTCTCCGCCAGGCCTCTCCGCTCGGCTTCTCCGCCTCTCCGCTCTCCGCTCGCGGCCCCGCCCAGGTGGTCCCACGGTCCGACGCGTCTTCTTCGCTCGCTGACCCTCTCCTCCTACCAAACTCCGGCCGGCGAGCACCCCCGGACCTTCAAAGGCTCCCCATCTCCGCTGAGGACCCCGCGGAGACTACGGAGCCGAAAGCAGTAGGTCCGCCATCATGCACAAGCAACTTGTAATGTGAGGATTTATCTATAGTTCATACTGGTGTAGGGAATGTAAAACTAGTAGCACCCTAGTTAGCTGCAATAATAACACAATATTGATATATCTTTAGTAGCATCATATAAATGCTCACCTTACATCGCTGCATCCTGATATCTACTGCAAGTTGATTAATTGAAGCATTGGTATGATGATGTCATCATGCACTATTTTCTACCTTCCCCTGCTGATATCCATGCAAGCTAATCCAATATTGTGAATTATTAGTCTCCCAGTCCTTGATCACTAGTTAAGCTATGAATGTGTTGGATGGAAATTGAGTGAAAATATCTGGGAGGTACCAAGTTGACTCATCTCCCATGCATGCTCTTGCCTTTGCATTAAACAAAATAAAAAGTCTTGGCAAGCCATTTTTTCTTCTTCCACTCATCAACACCCCTTGGCCACATGGAACTGGTATTCTCCCAGCAAAATTTAATAAAACGAACAAACAACATTTTCCATCAAGCAGTGGCTTTGCCCAAATGGGATACTCCCCTCTATCTGTGCCATTAAAAAAGAAAGTACTTGGAAAGCCCACCTCACATTAGAAGGACTGATGGAACTCCATATAGCTTTGTGGGGTTGGGATCTCAAAGCAGGTACTCATTCAACAGGCAGAAGCCTTTACAACAGTATTCCAAGTGCTGCTGGCTATGAAGTATGGAAGGCTGCTATCTCTGCTGACACAGATATACCATTATAAAATACAGTGAAAGAATTGCCCTGATATTTCAAAAAATTCCCAATTTAGGTGAGAATAAATTGGAAAGCACTTGTTTCATTTCAGAGAAGTCAATCTATTCAAATCAGCCCACTTCTATTAGGGGGACTCAGGATTCAAATTCAGCACATTTCAGTTTTCTAACTGATGTGCTTCCACATTATATGCGGTACATATAACTCTTACATCCTCACTTTCAGTTTATCCTGAAAAATCTCCATGCTTATTGAGTGCTGAAATGTTTGTCCAAAATGCATGTAACATTGGCACATGTTTCTTTGGTCTGTGGATATTTATATTGCTTATATTGTGGCCATGTTGAGCCTGGTTTAGGAAAATACTCAGAAATGCACCTTTCTCATTAAAATGTAGCTTTGTGAATAGGTCTGGTGCCTATTTAACTCTTAGTTAGCATGGATATGTAATCAGACTTACCACATTAACTGTGTAATTCTAAGCTTTTGGAGAGAGAGAGAAAAATGCAACAGAGTATGCCTGGTCATACAAACCACTGTTTTCACATTCCAGCAAAAATTAAAATATCATAACATAAAGCTGCAAGAGGACCCCTGCAAGGGAAGACTCTTTGTCTAATGACCTTTCTCATTCGCTGATGGCAAACACAATAGCCACAGCTCATAAATCATGATGCAAGAGAGCATCCAGAGAGCATCCTTGACACTCTTTGCATATTTAAATGTCATCATCCTCATAAAAGGAACACAAAATCTTTCTTCTTCTTTTCTCTCTCTCAAAAATGTCAGCCCAGACTGGATTAGGAAAGATAAAACAGAAGTATTTCCAGAGAGTAATTGCCATTGTCACCCACCTGCAATGTACTTAACAAATGAGGAAAGGGATTTTATTATTAGGAAAAATTATTATTATTAGAGTAATTAATCAGCCTCTTCTGACAGCTTCTTGGAGAAAATAATCACCAAAGGCCAAGAAACTTAACAGGCCATTTTGTTGATAAAGCACCACAAGTACAGAATATTTTCCCACTTGTGTATGTGCTGGTTGAGCAGATTTAGTTATTTTTCAGAGAAACAATGAAACCATTGCATTTTGTAAAGCAAAAGAACAATACTGTTATATCTGATGATTAAACAAACAAAAATGCTTGCCTGCTACCTGTTTTGTTTATTGTGGCCCCAGACAAATCTAAAATTAAATTATGTAAAAGAGAACGGGTGTGTGTGTGTGTGAGAGAGAGAGTATAATTTAATTCTAGCTTTGTATATTCCTAGTATGAGAAATCATTTGTAATTGTTTGCAGTCATCTTTTAGTGTTTCTATTTCCAGCTTGTTTGAATGCAGATTAAAATCAAAACCTTATTTCAGAATAAAAGGAATTCAACTCTAATATTTAACAAGTGAAAATGTAAAAGAAAAATACACTTCTAACATTCAGGTTTTCACCTTATATCTGATACTAAAACTTAAATATTTGAAATATAAATGCCTTAGTTTTAATGGCATTGCTTCTTTCCGGGAGCTACATATGAAGATGATGCTTCAACTATCAGATTATTATTCCATTTATCAGTCAGCTGCCATTTGAATCAGTTAGAACAATGCACAACAAATATTAAACTATGCAACAAATCCATTGTTATTGTCCATTGTTACTTAGTCAACATTATAAATCCAGCTAGAGTCACTTCAACAGTGAGATGAGTGGCATATAAATTTAATAAATAAATAAAATAAACAAGTATTTGAAGGGTGGATAGAGAGAAAGTCATTAGCTATTTTATCAATATGTAGTAGGTATTTCTGATTATAAGAATGGTTTTCACTTTACAGAAACTATGAGTCCTCATGCTGTTTACAATTTTTAGAGCAGCTACAAACTTGCCAAATTATTATCAAGATTAAAAATAATGAAATAAAGGATGTATTTAGCTCAGTTAGCTCATGAAATAAATATCTTCTTTTCTGGCTGGGATTTGCCAAATTGCAAATCAAATTTGCTAATCAAGTCAAAAAAATGGATCATCTTCTTCATTGTCTTTTCATTTTCTTGTCGCACCTGGGAAATGGAATATTTTTTTATGTTTTAATCTCTCTGACAAGAAAGAATACTCTTTCCTCTTCTGCGAAATTCAATTTGTTTAAGAACAATTACATCTGTATTATCAATCTTCAGAATTATATTACAATTCTGCTGCAAATCGTAATCCCTTGTCTTCTTTCTGAAAAAGTGTACCTAAAAATTCCATATGAACATTTCTTATTCTTGAAAATCTTGCAACTATTCTATATACTTTATCAATTTCTGCCTCTGTATCCTCATCCCAATAAAAAAGTGCTAAAACTTTGATAGCATCACAGTCTGGTTTATATTACATTTATCTTTTGTTTTGTGGAATCCAGCAATTGTCTGCACTGTATAATAATAAACAAAAATATTTCCATTAAAGTCTGTTTTGCTTATTTTAATTCCAATTTATTCAAAAGCACTTTCACCAGAATAATTATCTCCTTTATCCAGTGTAAACTTTATTACATTAAATACAAAAGTATTTAAACATTTGAAAGCTTTTCTTCTTTATTTCTTTGTAATCCAGAGAGGATTATAATTCACCAATTAGAATTTTTATCCTGTCACTCAGAAAATCTCTCTTTAGCTATAAATTAGTTATTTCTGAACTTTATGCCCCTATAAGAACTGCATTACAGCTCTGAGCTTGATGAAAATTCCTCAACCCAGTCTCTGAACTCACAAGGAGACCAGAAAAACCTCAATTCCTACATACTACACATGAGGAGAAGCTGCCTGGAGTGCAAGTGGGCAATCTCATAATCTCTCCTTTTTCTGGAGAGACTTCAACCAGAATTTTGCCACAATCCTATCCCTGCTCCTTCCAGTGATGTCTAGTTCTCCATAAATCCTCACCAGAACCTTCAGCAAACTATATTTTAATAAACTCTGACTGATGGATTGCTAAATGAAAGATGGATTGGAATGGGTTATTGTGAACAGGACTATCATCACATTTTTCAGGAGGTGTAAAGGAGGTTTCACTTGGCAAGCTGAAAGGTAAACCAATAAATTTCAATTGATGGCTTAAAGGAACATCTCTTTTGTTGCATCATTTATGATAAAGGCATTGCAACACTGATGAAACATTTGTCCAAAGCAATTCATGGCTTGGACTTTCCATTAATGGGAAATATTTCATTCTTCATGAGGATGATAAAATGTTATGAGGCTTATGGCATTTGTGGTATCTCATTTGTTTTGCATACAGTGATAAGCATGCAAACATACAGTAATATATATAGTACACACATAATGTGTCATCCTCTTAGTGCTGGGAAAACTCTATGTGCCTCTTTCACCCTCTTTCTCTCCAAATAATCAGCCAAGTTCAAGAAAGCTGCATTAAATACAGCTGTTGGTGAAAAGCAACCATAAAACCAGTTAAGTATGATGATTTTATCCTACGGCTCTGCTGGGACCATGTACATTTCTTTCAACTAAAACAAGTGTGTGTTCACAGCAGACTAACTGTTTCAGAGGGGAATGCACAAGTAGAGTGCTGCTGTAGGCAACAGCTGAGAAATGTATTATTTACATATTTATTAGAAACCCAGGGCTTCCTTGAAAAGCAAGCCACTTCAATTCCAATAAGTAAACAATCCATTGGGAAAATCATGGAAAAACATCGAGACAGTTTTCTCAGAGATAATTCAGTAAAGCAGGATGTCCTTAACACAAAGAGATTGTAACAAGGGGGGGGAAGGACCTTTCTCAGACACACCTTCTTTTGTTAAACAGACAAAGAAAAAAAAATAGAAAGTAATTTAATTATCCTTACAGTTGTATGCTACAGGAGCTTCTGGAATGCCAATTAGTTCCCCTTTGTCGGTCTTGCATTGGGATTTGTTTCAATTGCTCCTCAGAAATAGGCATATCTCATACACATTCCTTTTGTCAGTTTTGTTGTCTATTTTTTATTGTTCTGGTCTGTGACAAATACCCACTCTGGAATATATAGGACTATTTGATTTTGCTTATGATAAATCAGTTCTGCAAAGAAACGATATCATCAGTCCAACACTGTAGTTCTGTAGTGTACAGATCTAATGTCTGCAAAATAAACCTGATTTTAAAAAGGTGCCCATTTTTACTCTTTAAAAATGAGTTAAAATGCATTATCTGCTAGATGGCCCCAGTTTGCCTCCAGTTTACAAGTATTTTAATATGCAGAGAAATACTGAAATCCCATCAATTCTTGGAATGATTCTACCAGCTTATTCTTATCCTAATATATGAAAAGTAGGCTAACACCCATCAGATACATTGAAGTATAGCACATAATCTCATATTCAAAGAGTTTGCTGGCTGAATAAATGTGAATTATGGTGGGAGATTGGGAAAAATTGAGAGAGACCCTTCACTGATATTGGATATAGAACATCACATCACCCAATGTTTGAAAAATAGGGAAGCCATTTTTTTTTCTTCCCTGGTCTCTGACTTTGTTCTCTAATCTCCTGCGCTCTCATTGATAGTTGTGCATCACAGCAAGAGAAACAGAAGGACACTTTACAAGAATAGAAGACTTAAAAATGAGCAATAACTATTTACTTCTGAGCTGTGCCAATGGGATGGGCCACAACCAAGTCTAGACTCAGTCTAGTCTAATCCAAACTGGATTCAGCCAGTTTGGCAGAACCGGTAGCTAATTTTTTGTTGCCCAGGCCCAGAATTGACTTCCGGAAGCAGTATCCACACAGAGAACCAGTTGTTCACATATTTGAATTCCACCACTGGCTAGTCATATGAATATTTGTTTTGTTGAGTTAAATAGCAGACATGTGCATGTTCAAGAGAAAATTGTCAGTACAGATGCACACAAATTCGCATCATTCATTTTTAACTCCTAATAAGAATCCAGTAAGGGCTCCCTTGGCGTTTCTTTATTGAAGAGGGACTGAGTTAACTGAAACAGGATTGCCTGGCAGAAACTACAGATACAGGGTAGATAAAGTATATTTTGCTACCTTTATAACTACAAGGTAATTATTAATACAAGGTAATTCTCTTACCTATGCTCAATCAGATTCACTCTTTCTCCAGAAATGCTTAGGCATCTCTAACATCATTTCACTTCTTAGAGTTCCTATGAAAACCAAGGAATTTTCTGGAATCCATGGACATAAAGATTCTTTACAGGTGTGATCTGATCCAAGGCTACCATTGTTCATTCCAAGTAGCAGCCCTAGTACTGCTTGAATTATTCACCCTCCGGAACTTAACCAAGCCTATCAGATTCATGGGTAAGCTGATTGAAAGGCAGGGGATTGATGACATCCCCAACTTCAAATCAGACTGCCACTGGCCTGAGATAAAAACCAAATCTAATGTATGAGATCCCACCCACCCATCTCCCAATTAGTCTAATTATTGGTTTGCTAAATGAATCAAGAAGTCAATAACCTGGAAAAGATCAAGGACTGGCATGAGGGAAATGAAGACCTGTGTGGTCTTTGACTTTGAGCCTGGTAAAAGCATACTGAACTACTCCAGAATTATAAACCAGGATAACTCATTTGCTTAGCCACAAAATTAAGCAGTTGAGATAGGGAAGCAGCTGTGCAGGAGAGGACAACCAGCAGTTCCATCTGATTCCTCTGACATTATGAATTATGTTCAATTGCAGTCAATGATTTACTGACAAGAATTTGTCAATATAATTTTGAGGATATATGATTATTATAGGGATCTATTCTTGTGTGGGATGGTCCACATCTGGAATTATGAGCATCTATATGCATAATTTGTCTGTCTGTGTCAGCAAATAGTAAAATTGAATATTAGTTACATTTATCATTTAGAGCAGTGGCTATTAATTAACTACCACAAATCTCCTTCTCCACCTACTTCTTAAACTTGTATGGAAAATTAACTGTATAAAATGGTCAGGATTTTTTTTTCTTATTTTATCCGCATTTTCCTACAGCTAAGTTGACTCTTTTCTAGTGTTATATTTTTTCTGTTAGCATCAGGTTACAGTAAATCAGTGTGTTTTGATTTTCAAGTACATGAACTTCAGGTCCAATTGCTGCTTTGCTAAATGAATAAATACAAGTATAGTGATCTATTTCAATTTATTTAAAACAATATTTAAAAGCAGGTCTATATTTGGAGTAATTTATTTTATGTTTTTGCCTTTTCCCTTTAAGATATCAAATAGAATCAGTGGAGATTGAATTATTTTTCTTTCATACAAAGTTGTATCGAGACGTATAATCAAATCACAAGGCTAACCAAATGGACATGTCTAGACATGAGCTTTGAACAGTGGCTCAGAATTATGCAAAATGCTTACAACCTGGAATGACTCCATTTTCAGTTCCTTCATTTGCATTCTGCAAGATTTCAGAGTTAAGGAAAGAAAGTGTAAAATGGACAAAAAAAGAAGGGGGATGGTTGTTCCCTCCTACACCCTTTTTGTTATAAAATGAGAAAACATTTAGAACTCTTTGAAATCCATCATTGAAATTAATCAAATGTCATTTTGAAAAGCAGCTTTAGAAAATGGTCTTTTATTATATGTTTTTCCAATTCTTAAGAAAGCTCATATGTAATTGTCAAATAAGGAACACCTAGGGCTGCAGCTCACAGTAAATGTCAAAATCCATAGATTAATAATGTCTCTACAGTGCTCCAAAACATAGTTTTGTATGCAATGGAGCTGAATTCGCAGCAGTAAGCAAGCTCCTTGCAAGCTCCTATACACAGAAGTACAGAAAAAGTAAGTGTTGCATTTTTAAGAAAACAAAAGTTTGTTAAAAGCAAAATTCCAAAGCTTTTCTACTAGAAGACATGGAATCTAATTTTAGGGATAGAAGCATCGTTGTGCTTCTGGAGTGGGAGGAAATAAATGTATTCCTTTTCATCAAACTTTTTATTGCAGTAGCAAAAACTACTGAACTTTACCAATGGAGGCAGAAGTATACTTATCAAACTAGAGTACTTACTTAAAAGGCTAGAATTAAATATTTTGAGTTGCTAAATAATGAAGATCAGCCTTATTTTTGTCTTAGTTTCAGGATATTGAAAGCCTCAATAAAGAAAGCAGACCTACATCATATGTGCACTGTTATGATTCTAAGATGAACATGCATTTCCTGAGCCTCTGTATAGTAGAACCCACTTCATAGACAGGAATTAGATAAAGTATTAATTATTCTATCTTGTACTGTGCAGTATATATCGCTGTATTATATAATTCGAGTGTATATCATATCTGAGTGTATTACAAACCTCCCTTTCCATCATCTTTTTAAACTTACATGGCAAATTAACTGAATGAAGTGGTGAGAAAAATTTAATTTTTATTTTATTCCTATTTCAGTATCAAAATCTGAGTGTGCTGAGAGTAAAATTGTGACTGTGCAACAGTGAAACTTTTTCTCAATACTGGTAGGCAAGTTCTTTTGAATACTTCTTGTGCCTGGAGCAATCTTCACAACACCTGCATTCAGAGGGGTTCCAATTTTAATTAAATTACAACAGATATTATCTATTGTGCAATAGATATCACACTGACAACAACAACAACAACCACAACAAAACAGTCTAGATGACATTGTAGAATGTTGCATGAGGTTAGCCCACTCCAACATGACGTTCACTGATTGTGGGTTAATCACTATCTTGCAAAAAATATCCTGTAGAGGTGTTACAGGGTTAAAATGAGAAAGAAGACCTTAGTTATATTTTTAGAACTGAAATAGGGATCATAACTTGATGAAATAAATAAAATCAAAGTTAATTACCATTCCCTGTATCCCAGACATGTCAAACTCGTGACATCACATGACGTCGTGCAACGTATCGGGACGGTTTTGCCATTGCCGGCAATGGGGTGGGTGTGGCTTCCGCATGACGCGTCCAGCCCGAGGGCCAGCAGTTTGACATCCCTGCTGTAGCCCATCTCACTATAGCTCTTCTCTGCACTCTTTCTAGAGTCTCAACATCTTTTTTTGCACGGTAGTGACCAAAAGTGTGGCCTTCCCAAGGCAATATAAAGTGGTATTAACACTTCATGAGATCTTGATTCTATCCCTCTGTTAATGCAGCCTAGAACTATGTTGGCTTTTTTGGCAGCTGCAGCACTCTGCTGGCTCATGGTTAAGTGACTGTCCACTAGGACTCCAAGATCCTAGGACTCCAGGATTAATTGAATTGTTTTGTTTTTTCTCTTTTTTTCCTTCCATCCTTTTAAAATGAATATATTTCATAAACTTTTGCTTTTTATTATTGTATTTTAACCACACAGTTATTTTTGTGGTGATCCACTTTGAGATACAACAGCACAGAAGGCAGTATAAAAATATATAAACCAAAGAATAAATTTGCATGCATTTAATGAGCTGTAAATAGCGACCCTGCTGAGTATTGCATTTAGTGCTATGCTGAAAATGTCATCTGCAATTTTAAAACTGATTCTCATTCTCAGAGAAAACAAAGCACTTGAGCATTTTTTTTCTCAAAAGGAGAGTGTTGGAAAAATTCTGGGTACTTGCATTTACCTTGGTTAGGATATAGTCTGCCTGAACATTTTATTTTTCACTGTTATATCTTGTTTCCAGCCTATTTGGCTTCTCTCTCTTGATTTAAATCCAGAGAAATGCAACATGAAGGAACTTCTCCAATATTTTTTTCCCTTCTTTTCAGATGAGAAACACTAGGCAACCAGCAAGGCTGCACAGTGATGACCAAATTTGTAGAGAAAAACCTCAAAGCCAAAACCTATGCTATTTTGCAGTAATAATGTAAACTCAAATCCAAAAGAACTTTTAAGAAAAATTCAAAATCCCCTGAGCAGGTGGAAGGGGAAAAAAAATAAGAAGCATCTTCCTTTTTAGACAAGAAATAAAACTAAAAGACAGATATCAATGCATTATTATGCACCCATTGCCAAAAGTCCCCAAAAATTAAAGAAGAGGCTACAGTTTGATTTTCTCTGCCACAGTTTTTATATCATGAAATAAGGAAGTATAATGCTTTGGCTTTGATTTTTTTAAGAAGGTGCTTTGGACTTTATAAGGCATCAAGCAGCAACTGTAGCCTGTAGCTTCTGCTTGATCCTAAGAAAAGATGCAGCTTTTTTCTAGAATTGTAGACAGATGCCATGTTTATGTTTCCATGTGCTTAGAAGCATTTTTTAAAAAGTATTTTTCAACGGCTACACAGCCCAATTATGACATATATTTGCTCCCACCAAATCCTGTTGGTATCACCATTAGTGAGAAATGCTGGGATACATAGTTAAACAACATCAGAAGGACAACATATTTCCCAACTCTGCTCAGGATAAAGTAAAAATTGGTAACTGTTGGATTCAGCAGGGAGTATCCTAGGCTTTCAAGCCTGAAGGTCTTTTATTAATTATTATGGAAGATTTTTTTATTTATTTCTTTTAAAAAAATATAAAGAATGCAATCCTTTTTTTGCTAAAAATACATTAATGCAACAATGTGGCCCACCCTGAAATTAAGAATAAATGAGTGTAACTCATGTATTTGCAGATGGTGGACAACTGTACACAGCTAGTTTTCTACATAAATCCACTGTATTTAGAGTCCTCAAGCAATCACTGTGTTTGCTTCTAATGCCTTTGTACTGATTAGTCTGTGGACTCACTCCATAGTGCCAGCTGTGTTTTGTCTGGAATTGTGTATAGTGATATGTGAAAAGCACTTTGAAAATGAGAAATTGGCTTGTACAAGCTAGTGCTTGCCTTGAACCTTCACCCAAATGTTGAATTCAGCTTGGTTGTGTTTGGTACTGCTGTTCTTGAATACTAATATTTGACTGTTAAGCTCTCATTAAAAACAAGCATACTGTATTTCTTGGTCTAACATCCAGCACAGAAAGACAAGATGGATATTCTTCAACTATCAAATGCCTGATCTCAGTATGCTTGGATATAGTGGCTAAAGTTGATGTGGTGAAACAAATGACATTTGACAGACACACTCAAAGTTAACTTATCAAATATCCTTGGTTTTCCATGAAACTAAATACATATTGCTTATGATTCAATTACTCCAGTTCTTCTCTTGGTAATTGTTTAATCGGTCATGGGAAGATTAGCCACAGACTATTACAGGTACAAATTGTAGCAGGTACAAACTCCTATAAACTGATTTTGCACCTCAAATTAAGTGAACAGATTGGAAGGGAAGGAATGATGGTAACTGGAAAAAAGAAAATGAAAACAAGCTAATGAAGTAGGGTTTTGTGCCAATTATATTCCAGTCTGCAAAGGATAACAAACATAAAGAGAGAAGAGGAATTTCCATTCTATTCTTCTTATTCTCCCTCAGTTTAATTTTTGATGGAGAACTGTATCGAAGTTTTCTGTACAATGATCCTAAAAATCATAGCACATCTTCTGCATTTTATAATAAAGTTAGATTTTCTAAGCTATTGTAAAATATTTGAGAAGAAGCAACCTGAAACAGATGAGTAGCATGCTATAGTAGCCAGTATCATTGAGTGTATAATGGAGAACAGGACCAATTCTAGAGACACAAGACACAAAGTACAGGTAATGAAGAGAGTTACAAGACTCTGAACCTGGAAAAGTATTTCAGTCCAAATGTCTACGTTGTTAACAGATATCACAGGACATGGTTAGGAGCCAGTATTGAACATTCTAGGAATTATCAGACTGTTAAGACTTTGGCAGTCATCAGAGTCAGATGGCAGATAAATGCAAATTCTGTATGCATTTTCACAGCCACTTACAGAAAAATACATATAACCTCTAAGCAAGCAATGGCAATTGAAGAAGTGTGTGGTCCATAGAATGTATTCCAGTTCATATCTTCATCTGAAAATTGGATATTTGTTTTCAACATGCAGACTGAATATATCTCCAACACTTCTCAATGTACCTATCATTAAAGATCTTCTAGTTGTTGATTTATGTAAGTCAGGGCTTACTGTCTTTGAAGATAGACATTATATTGATAAATGTATGAGATATTGTGTCAAGGGGTAATATAACAGCAGTCATTATTTTATATACAGTAGTTTACACAATGTATACATTATATAGTCAGAAGTTCACTAGTGCCAAAAATGGCAGCTGCACATTTTATATATTATCAGAAGTTCACTTGCGCCAAAAATAGCAGCTGCATATTTGTACATATGTATAGTATGAAATTCAACACAGGCAAAAATAATCCAGAAACCCCAAAATAACTCAGTATATCTCATAAAGTCTGAAAAAGCAACAGGGAACAGCAGTGCTGGTGGAAGGAGAATGCTGGACTAAATTGAGCATTTGGTCTTATTTAGAAATAAACATTTTTTTCTTGGATGCTCTAAAATTCAGAGAAGTATGAAAATCAAATTATTTCTCTTCTGGTTCACACATTCACTCAGCATAGGTAAATTTGGTGTTAAAATCGGAATTAAATCCTGATCCACAAAATTCAGAAAAGAATACTAATTCATACCTTTGCTTATTTTCAGTTCTCTCTCTCTCTCTCTCTCTCTCTCTCTCTCTCTCTCTCTCTCTCTCTCTCTCTCTCTCTCTCTCTCTCTCTCTGTTTGTGTGTGTGATATACAATACAGTTCAATGTGCAACCATAGATCCTTGACGTTCAACATATGAAAGTGATAGCTGTCCCAAAGGTTAGCTATATTGTATGTGTATGTGAATAAAAGTGTAAATGATGGT
>NW_015387030.1:92597-152915 GCF_001527695.2 Protobothrops mucrosquamatus
TCTCTCTCTCTCTCTCTCTCTCTCTCTCTCTCTCTCTCTCTCTCTCTCTCTCTCTCTCTCTCTCTGTTTGTGTGTGTGATATACAATACAGTTCAATGTGCAACCATAGATCCTTGACGTTCAACATATGAAAGTGATAGCTGTCCCAAAGGTTAGCTATATTGTATGTGTATGTGAATAAAAGTGTAAATGATGGTTGCACATTCATATGCCAAAGTCAATAGGATGAGTATAAGTATGTATTGAAAGACATGGATAATTGTATATAACTGAACTTTGAGTCTGTGGTAGCTTGGATAATAAGACTTTCAGGGTCCCCATGTCTTCAGCTAGGTGTTCCATTTTCTTTGTACCATGGCTATATTCACTTGTTGATGGTAGCTCAATAGCTAGTCTTTGAGATAAAATGCGTTCTCCACCTCTGAAGTATGTCAATATATCAGAACTATGACCTATGAATATTTTCATACACAATCCTATTGCACAAATAAATATGCTACTGATAAAAGTATCTAATATACTATCAAAACTACTTAGAGCAATACCAAAATACTATATTCATTAGATAAGTCCTAGACATTACTTAATAAATTATTTAACCTTGCTTTTTAATTGTTCTTCCAAATATATCTCTCCCTTGATCACGTGCAGTTATATGAAGGATATAACAGACCATTTAGTTCAGTGTATTGATACATATTTCTAGATTCAGCCATACTATTCATTTCATAGAGATAAATTAGGAAGGGTTTGCTCTACTATGCTGCACTGAAGAAAAAAGAGAGAGAGAGGAAAACATTGCAGCTGCAAAATACATGATTTGTCTAACTTGAGAAACCATTGTTGTGAATCTGAAGGTATTTATCATTCCAAGTTGTCTTTTCTAAATGAAAGTTCTTGGAATGAACAAATACAGCAATAGACTAACATCTATTCTTCTGAAAGGAGTATATCTGTATTAGTCTATAGACGCAAGGAAAATGAAGCATCCTTAAAGGATAACTATTTTATCACAAGAACTTCCATAAGCAAGAAAATATTTCATGAAATGTATAACATAATTTATAGTAGATATACAGTAAACCCTTGAATCACTGAACAAGGAAGGGAGAAGCAGGACTACTTAAATCTAGATGGATTTAACACACGCATACCTGAGATTATTGTATAAAATAATGCTTCGTTGTAAGCATTACTAAAAAGATTGGTCTATCATGTACCTAGGTGAAGATGAGAGAACCAGATCAGAATCAGGTGCCATCCACTGAGGAGGTTTGCATTTTAAAGTGGGCTTGCTCTATTTTGCCACACTGAATGGGCCCTATCCAACAAAATGAGTTTCAATATGGCGAAAAGCAAAGTCTTACATTTAGGCAGGAAAAACCAAAGGCACAAATACAGATTGGGCGAGATCTCACAGTGACTGTGAGAGGGATCTTGGAGTCCTAGTGGACGATCATTTGACTATGAGCCATCAGTGTGCAGCAGCAAACAAAAAAGCTAACAAAATCCTTGGTTGTATAAACACAGAGACATAGAATCAAGATCACGAGAAGTACTATTACAGGTTTATAAAGCCCTAGTAAGATCACACCTAGAATACTGCAGCCAATTTTGGTTACCATGCCACAAAAAAAGATGTTGAGAGTTTGGAAAAAATTCAAAGAAGAGCAACTAAGATGATCAGGGGCCTGGAGACTAAAACATATGAAGAACAGCTATGGGATTTGTGTCTGGCTAGTCTAAGGAAAAGAAGAAATAGGGGAGACATGATAGCAGTGTTCCAGTATCTGAGGGGCTGCCACAAGGCAGAGGGAGCCAGGTTGTTCACCAAAGCACCAGGTGGAAGGATGAGAAACAACGGTTAGAAACTGACCAAAGAGAGAAGCAACCTGGAACTAAGGAGAAATTTCCTGACAGTGATGACAATAAACTAGTGGGACAGCTTACCTCCAGAAATCTTGGGTGCTCCATCACTGGAGATTTTTAAGAAGAGACTGGACAACCACCCGTCTGAGATGATATAGGTTCTTGAGCAGGGGGCTGGACTAGAAGAACTCCAAGTCCCTTCCAGCTCTATTCTATTCTATTCTATTCTATTCTATTCTATTCTATTCTATTCTATTCTATTCTATTCTATTCTATTCTATTCTATTCTGGTATGACACCAGGTATTTCTATCTAGCTCTAAAATAAATGACTCAGGCTTGGAAACATTTAGTTTGGAATTTGTAAATCATAAGATCTTTATCTTCAATTTGTGGATGTTTGTATTCACAGGGCCTTGCTTCTTTTGGCACTTACAGAAGTTCTATTTGGTGTTATCTCAAAAGTAAACAATTTTGGACTTCCGGTCCTGCGCAGCAGCGCAGCAGTTGAGGGGTTCGGGGCTCTGTGCCCTTCGGCTGAGTTTCTTCCTGTTAGGGGACTCTAAATGGGCCAGAGGCCACCCCAAAGAGGCAGCAAAGAAGGAAGAAAGTCCTGGGGACCATGGAGAGATGGCGGTCAACCTGATTGGTCCAGGATAAGCCTTCCAGAAACCAGCAGGAGAAAGGTTAGCCTAACTTCAGAGTCTAGACCAAGCTGCAAGCAACCAAAGTCAAAAGCACTATTTTAAGCTGATTGTAAACAGTGTATTTGAATCTGGGTAAGAACATTGATTTTCTCTATCCTACTTATCAACTTTCCTGAAGAAAAGAAATCCCAAGAAGCAAAAAACCTCCGAAAGTGAAGGAGGGGGATTTTTGCCCCACCCTTTTACTAACAGAAGCGGCAAATTAAACCTCTTATGGAAGACCAAAACATATTGAAATGAAATGAAATGACTATAAAACCTAAATTTGGATAAGCTTGAAATTACTGAATGGTTAAGATTCTCATTTTAAAGGCAATTTGTTCATGGAGAGACAAAAAATGATAAAAGAAGCAGAGAAAAAAAGAAAGAAAAAGATTTTCAACAAAAATGAATGGGCAACTGCCTCTTACAAAGATATTGTACTTGACTTATCTTTTATATCTACAGTAACACCTACAAGAATATGGAAAGATTCTTTGATTCAGCAGAACATATTGATTAAGAAAGATACTGGGCAAAAGAAAAAGGCTAAAGTGAAAATTAAGAAAATAGACGATGGGGCCTCTCAGAGAGAATCTTTAAAAAAGAAACACCTGTTCGAATATGGTTAAAGAAATAGAAAGATTTTGGATATGAATTTTATTTTAAGAGGAAAGAGCCCCCCAAGTAACATAGTACTTTCTTTTTCTTTTTTCTTTTTCTTTTATTTCTTGATATGAGTAATATAAAAGAGTTGGAATGGCTTATATAAAAGAAATGTTTTAGATATTTAAAGGTGATTGATTTTAAGAAAATTATAATGGATTAAAATGTTTTGAATAAGAGTTAAAAGACTAGAGGACTAGATTTATTAAATGGAATATTTAAAGATTAAATATATTGTTAATTATGGTAAAAAAGGGTGAAAATGTTTTGGAAATAAATATGTATTAGCTTATAGGAAATAGGGATCTTAAGTAGCATACTATCCTTTTATTTCTCTTTATTTTTATTCTTCTTTTTTCTTTTATTAGTCTTATTTATTCCTTAAGAAAGGTAAAAGTATTGGGTTGGCTTACATGAAAAAAAATAGACTTAAATATTCAAATGTAATTAACTTTAAGAAAATCTTAACCTGTAAGAATGTTTTGAACATTGTGGGAAAAACAAATGTAAATAAAAACTGTAAACAGGATCTATGATGCGACAACCAGAATGACTAGATAGAAAAGAAATATTATATTGATGTGATTATTATCTGTAGAAATATTAGCATTTTTTTTACATTCAATTGTCATTCACTAAAATAACAAGAATTGTTATTTATGTATTAAGGTTGGTAAAAGAGAACATTATGGGAAAAAGAGGAAATCAAGTAAAGTTATGTGGATTATAGATTATATAAATCAATTGTTAGTGAATGTTTCTTAAATATTTAAGAAACATTCACTAACAACACACTGTTTACCAAATATTAAGGTGATTATGTTAAAAATTAATAAAACATATTTTAAAAAAGTAAACAATTTCATTTATAAAGAACATTTAAGTTGATATGTGTTCTTTTTCAGTTTGTTTGGTTTCTTTTCCCTAGGACACCATTTACTAAAGCAACCAATATCTTTGCTAGTTTACGATGTGGGCGTCTTCTGAACAACAACAAAAATTTGCTAAATGAAGCAAAACACTATAATAGATTTAATGATGTAGATTTATCTTCTAACATTTGTTTTGAGATCACAACAAATCATTAAAATCATTAACTCGCAGAGCTAAATTAGATTACTGATCTTGGGAAATGCCTGGCCAATGCAATTACTAAACTGACTTAAATTAACTGGGTTATACCAATAAAGGAAACATTTGTTCCCATCATATGAGGGTTAGGTTAACCTTAACCTAAGGACAGAAACACAGTTAACCATGCAATTTGGAAATGGAAGAAACAGAAGAGAAAGTGGAGGCAGAATCCACTAGATAACACATACAAAGCATGGTTGAAAATTCCTCAGTGTACACAAAGCAATCTACTCGGATTGAAAGAAGTACATTAGAAGGCACACCAGTGGCAACAACACCAGGAAGGAGAAGATGGACAATGAGGGGAGGGAGAGAAGTTGTGGAACTGGAGTGCAAACAAGGGGAGGTGGGACAGTTAAGGCAATTACGGTCAGTCAGGATGAATGGCCCTATCACACAGTCAATGAGTAAGAAACTAGGTTATCAAGGCTTATAAGAGATCTCTCCACCCCCAACACTTCACTCTGAAGACGCTGACAGTGGATCAGCGAAAGCTAAGTTTGTTTTAGTATTGTAAATAGTTGCTTTTATTGTTTTTAAATTTTTTAACAATAAACAGCTGATTTATATTCCTCCCAGAGTTCGAAGATTGTATATTACTGAACAGATATGCCCAGGATTCAGATTTTTACAGTCCCTCCAACCCCCACACAAAGCAAATGGACACACGCCATGAACACAGAGCTAGACCGCAAACTCGGAGCCAAACCAAAGCCCGGTATGCTACATCACAGCCTTCTGCTCTGGACATCACATCACAGAACTCAGGAAGTTACAACGCTAAAGCTCAGGATGTTACAACACAGCCAACCACCCAGGATGTTGCAACACAAAACTCAGGATATCACTACACTAGATCTCAGGATGTAATCACACAACCCATTACCCAGGTCGTTATAACACAAAAGACTAATGGGCACACAGCCAGCACCTCAACTACTCAGGATGTTATGAAACAGCCGAACAATCCACAAACAAAAACTCCAACACAGCCAACCAACCTACCTACAGCAACTAAGCCAGCACTCCACACACCCCCACCAATATTTATAGAGAGACGGCAGCTCTGATCACACTTTGCTCGCACAAGCATGAAGCTGAAGACCCCAGCCTGACGATGACGAGTGGGACCTCGTCGAAACTTTGCCAAGATACTCTCAATCTTACACGGGAAAAGACTCGAATACACCAAGATATATATGTGTGTGTGTGTGTGTGTGTGTGTGTGTGTGTGTGTGTGCATGCACACATACACACACACAATTTGATGACAGGAAACAAAACATTGCTTTTAGTTCAGGTTCACTATGTCATGTAGTTCAGGTTCACTATGTTATATTCACAACAAAACTCTCTAAAATTCTTTTCTATATTTAAAAAACTGAGTCTATTTAAATAAATACTGTGTTAAATTATTCCAAGGAGTCAGAAGACTGGAAGATTAATGACATAGCACATACATGTGTATGGTACATGTGTCTGTATATGTCCATTCAATTGTGTCTGATTCTTTGTGACTGCCTGGACAAATCCCTGTAATTATCTTAGCAAGGTTTTTCAGCAGTGGTTGTAACTGCCTCCTTCATATGGCTAAGAGAAAATGATTGGGCCAAGTTCACCAGGTTGTTTTCATGCCCAAGGCATGACTACAATTGACCAAATTTCTAGCCCCTAACTACTCCCCCAGGCAGACTCTCAGGTACAAGTCTTTGTGTGTGTGTGTGTGTGTGTGTGTGTATGCTTTTTACAAATTGAAATAATAATAACAATAACAACACAGCTATTTTCATATTTCAGGCAAAAACCTGTGTGTGTGCTTTAACTTTTCTCACTCTTCATTTTAAGTAATAATAGTAACCAAACAATTCCCAAACTGTTATTT
Source organism: Protobothrops mucrosquamatus (assembly GCF_001527695.2). Taxonomy (NCBI): domain Eukaryota; kingdom Metazoa; phylum Chordata; class Lepidosauria; order Squamata; family Viperidae; genus Protobothrops; species Protobothrops mucrosquamatus. Next base: position 98,834 of record NW_015387030.1, read on the forward strand.
TTAGTAAAAAAAATTAAAGGAAAAAAGCCCGATCGAATTTTGTTAAGGAACCAAAGAATTATTTGAAAGGCAGTAATAAGATTGTGAACATATCTACTTTTTCTTTGGCAGGTTTGACACATTATTTTGATCACTATGTTGAGATTGTCTGCCAGCAAAAACTTTTTATGTTCAGTGGGATAATTGAGGGCACAAACATTTAAGGTAGTCATGCAGATATTTATAAAGCTATATTTTTTGTTACAGTGCCTAACTACCACTTAATCAAGCAAGACATCTATTTTAGTTATAGATGCTATAATCTTTTGTTCATTCTTTTGTTCATTCTTTTGTTTATTCCATCATTCTTTTGTAGCACAAATTAAACCTTTGTGTATTGGATCGCCAGTAGCAAAATATTCATTTATTAATATCCAAATCCCTAAAACAGTATTTTGTAGAGTTCTTTGCTGGATATAAAATGAAATTCTTATTACATGATATTATTTTTGTTGATTTATCACATATTAATACTTTGTACAACTTGTTCTAAGTTGTTTCTAATGCATAGTTTTAGTGACAAACATTGTTATAGTAATTATGCTTTAGTGGTAATTTATTGTGAAAACTATAAATCTCATGGTTAATGAATTAATGAAATGTTGGTCTAGAGGAAATAAAAAGGATAAAAGAATAAAAGAACATGTGTCACACACAATCCAACAATCTAAATTGGTTTCAGACAGTTTAACAATAGTTTATTAAAAATTAAATATCATTTTTGACCCAAGAGAATGGCCCAATTCCAATAATAACTTTATCTATTGTTATGATTTATGAAGATGAAAATATATGGTAAGAGGAAGGAGTTGTCTCTTACCCTTCATTTCTCTTACGCCATATCAATGTATTATTTTTGGCTTATAAGAAGCTAATAGTACATGATATATGAAATGACATTTCATATGACAAGTTTTCCAGTTTGGCCATAGTAGAGAACTATAATTTACTACAAGTGAGAAGAAATGTATTGAAACATTATATGAATTGAACAATGTTCAGTGATTGTTTCTATGGATAAAAAGTAAGATATTTGGATGGGCCATCTTATTGCTTGCCTTTCTCAGAAAAAGACTTTTAACAAATTGGCAAAGCTCAAGCCTTATCTGAAAAATACTTCAGTTTTAATTCATGTCATCTCTAGAACAGATTGGGAAAGATTCTATTGTTTGAATCCCAGAAGTCATCGTAAATGATTTTGACTTAAATGGATCCATAAATCCTTGGCAATAAGCAGACTAATCTGAGCTTACAATGTAATAACATTCTTCCATCTTGTCTATGGTAGGGACTAGGATCATTGAATAATTCTGGGATTCTAATTATATATAACAGCTCTTCTTCATGTATGCCACATGGCAGGATTATACTTTGTCTTCAGTGAAGCTAATGAAAATTAATTGGAAATTTAAAGGTTGATGCCAAAAGATTTGAGCGTGAAAAATTATTTGGACTTCTATCAATTTTCTCTGAGGAGCCCTAGAGAACTGGGGACATGCCAGAGGACTGAGGAACAGCAAATATGACCTCACTCTTCAAGGGGAGCTGGGGAAAGGATCCCAGTAATTATTGGATAGTAAATCTAACATACATATCTGAAAAGATGTTGGAGGAGATAATAAGGCAGGCTGTTTGCAAACATGTTGAAGACAACACTGGCATCATGGCTAAGAGTCAGCATAGCTTTATCAAAACTAGTTCAAATCTCCTCTCCTCTGAGAAGATGATTTCTTTGATGATGGAAGAATGCTGTTTCAACAAAGTCTTTCGCATGGTATCTCACTGACAATTGCTAAAGCATGTTTTGATTAGCACTAAAGTAAGGGGTGACTGACTAGCTAACCACACTCAGCATTGATGCCTATACCACAAATTGGAAAGCAGTTACCAGTGGGATCCCATGGGAATCTATCTTGGGGCCAGATGGGGATATTAGCTAGAAAGACTAATATCATTCTGGGCTGCATCTATAGAGACATTGTATCAAAGACAGATGTAATCTTTATTCTCCTCTACTGTGCACTGATGAGATTACATCTAGAGGAATGTGTATGATTCTGGGCACCACCATTCTAGAAGGATATTGACAGGTTAGAACAGGTTCAGAGGATGGTGGCAAACATGATAAAGAGACTGAAGAGCTTATTCAAGAACAGGAAAGAAATAGACTGAGGTGAATCATATCAGTGTTCACATTTGTAAAATGGTGCCACAGAGAAGGTTGCTGGAGAAATTAGGATTAGAAACAGTGTATTATTTCAATTAAATTTTGATGCCACCAGACTTCAACAAATTCAGATAATCAGTTTCAGCTACCTAGGTTTTATTTAAATATAATGAAATAAAATCCACGAATGCCCTGGCTACCATTATCTATGCCCTTGTGAATTTCATCCAATGAGTTGTAAACTGTTAAGAACTGTTCACAATATGCTTTTCAACTCATAGCAGTTAGACATTTGACTGGGGATGGACAATATATGTATGTCCAATCTTAAAGCAAGGTTTATTTTTAGATATTGCATAATAAAAAATATCAGCCTGAAATGGTTCAGGACTGACATATCTTAAAGACTGTTTTCTGCAAATCATACTTACTGTACCTCACTGAGAAGAAATTAGCCAAGGTCCACTATCAGCAGTAAAGCTAATAAAGTTCATAAAGCCTGTTAGTAGCAGCATCCTTGTTCCAGATCTTCTGTCTCAAGAAGATTTCAGAATACCTTAACACTTGAACTGAAAATCTTTATTTGTCCAAATCCTTTCCATTCCGTTAATTTTACTTCTGCCTTCTGCTGATATATTTTCTGCTGCAGTGCCTTAATTCCTTTTAAATTATGTTATTGGTTCCTATTTTATGAGATTTTAATTGCCTCATAAACCACTCTTGTAATCTAGCTTGGATTAAAGAATGAAGCTTAAATTGCAAATGAAATAAATAAACAGGGTACTGCAGAAATTGAATACTTAATGTTGTTGTTTTTTACCATCAGATCTTACAGGGTTTGCTCACATGGTGATAAGGACTACTATAGCTGTTTGCTCTCCAACAAAGGGAATTGAATTCTGGGGAGATATTATTGAAAGAAGAATTTGGGGGAAAGGTCAGTCTTGAGTCCTTAATGCCCAACTTGTTTACATTAATCCACTTAAAAAAAATCTGTGGTATCTCTGATGGGCAATCTTAAAAGCATATACAGGTAGTGCTTGCTTACTGACAGGAACTCCTTCACTAGGTGATGGGGTTGTAAGGTGTGACATTATGTGACCACATCATCTTACAGTGGCAGTTCCAATAGTCTCAGATGCTATTGTTAGGCAAATCCCACATGGTCACAGCATTCCACAGTTGTGTGATTGCCATTTGTGACTTTTACTAGCTTCCCCATTGACTTTGATGGTTGAAAGCCAGCAATGAAGGAACATTGATCACATGAATACAGGATACTGTGATGTTGTATTGTGAGCTGGTTTTGCAAAGCACCCAAATTGGGGATACTGTGATAGCCACAACTACAAGGGCAGTCATAAGTCCCCCTTGTTCAATTACACTGTAATTTAGATTCTAATGAAAGGTATGAAATTAGGCATTGGGGGATTTAGGCATTGGGCAACAAGCTATTGATATTTATTCCACATATACCTTTTCAGAGCCTTTGCAAGGAAGTGATAGCATCACCTGCTTTGTCTGAACAAATCCTTTCAAATACACAGTTATAGTAAAAGATGTTTAAGTTCACCTGAGCCTTTTCCATTCCTTCCATAATATTGCACAATATTGCAGGTTCAGCTTCACATCCTATATTTCTACTTTCCAGGACATTTTTCTTTTTGACATCAAACATTTGTCTTAAATTTTGAAAGACATTGCCCAGCCAGAGAAAATAGATTGTCAGTTCTGAGTGAGATATTCCCTGGTGTCAACTGTAGGCAGGCAAAAAGAAAGAAAGGAAGGAAGAAAGAAAAGCACAATGAAACAATGAGCCATTTTTTTAACCAAATATATATTTTTAACCAAAAGCCATTCCACTGCCACATAAAATTATTTTAAGCATTCATGTTATATACAACAAAAAGAATGGGTTTATGAAAATATTGTGTAATGACATGTTTAGTATTTAGTTTCAGAATATTTCTATATTTACTCAACTTATAGACAAGAATATATTTTGAGTGTGTATAGTATATCTACATAGCTAATTTCTCATTAAGTTTCTGATCAATTTATGTTGTGTTTCATTTTCCTGTTAGAGTGTGGTCATCTAGCTGAGTTTAAACTTCAATCCTGATCACCTTTAGAATGAAGAGGAGATTTACAATTGACTTAACCAAGGCCACAACCTTATTTTTTATAGCTTTGCAAATAAAACATTTTATTTATAGGAAAGACTTTATGAAAAAACTTCTAACAAAAGAATAACTGCATCTGCTTACTTAGCAAGACCAAACCTGGTTAGAATCACAAACAGTATACTAAATGTTTGTTCTCAGCTGCCCATACTATTTCTGATCCTCAGGAAAGCTATGGTGGAACATCTTCTTCTTAAGGTCCATACAATTCTTGGTCTGTCAGGAATCTGCTAGATGCCAAAGCCATAGATGACAGAGATGATTAGAGAGGCCATTTAATCTTCTTAATGACTAATTTGAAGGTTCACTGATGACTATTCTCAAATCATCACATTCAGATGAAGGCCTTTATGAGAAGAATGTCTATTTAAAAGATGATAGAAAAAGTTCCAAAATTACATTATGCTTCAAGGCAATTGGTATGCTTACAGTTAGGTTAAAAAACCTGAACTAGAACTGGTTAATATCCAACCCAGAATTGAATTTTGTAATGTACCCTGAATAAGGGAGGTATGTTTGAGGCAAGCCTTGGACTACACAGTTGCTTTTAAGCAATACTAAATCTGGGCAGATAATACTGATTGTTTTGGAGCCAAGAAGATTATTTAAAAAACAAAACAAAACCCAAAGACTCAACTGAAGTGAGAGTACAATGCTGGGCTTAATTAGTACTTAAATAGGAAATACCAGGACTGAAGCTTAGACTGGAAGGTAAAAAATATCTGGATTGTTGCCTATAGAAAAACAATATAGTTATATTCATATAATCATCTTGAAGAAGACTTCATTTACAGAATACAGAATAATAGATTTGGGAAGGGACCTTAGAGGTTTTCTTTTTTTCTTTTTTGCTCATGCAGAATACAAATTCTGTCCAAACTCTTCTAAAAACTTCCAGTGATGGAGCACCCATAATTTCTGAAGGCAAGCCATTCCACAGATTGTTCTCACTGTCAGGAAATTTCTCCTTAATTCTAGGTTGGATCTCTCTTTGATACATTTCCATCAATTACTTTTTGTCTTAACCTCAGATGCTTTGGAGAGTAGGATGTCTAGTTCTTCTTTGTGACAGCCTCTTAAATATTGGAAGATTGTTATCATTTCACCCCGTCTTTCTCTTTGTTAGACATACGCAGTTCCTGCAACTGTTCATCATATATTTTAGCCTCCAGACACCTAATCATCTTTGTTGCTCTTCTCTGCACTCTTTCTAAAGTCTCAACATCTTTTTTGTATTGGACATAGTATTTCAAGTGTGGTCTCACCAGTTCATTATATAGATGTACTAATACTTCTTGATACTATACTGTTGACTCAAATTTAAGTGGTTGTCCACTAGGATCCCTAGATCCCTCTCAAAGTTACTGCTATTAAGCCAGGCAATACTTGTAAATTTGTTTTTTCTTGCCTAATTGTAAAACCTTACTTTTCTCACCACTGAATTGCATTTTTTTGGATGGGATTCAGGTTCAACTCTGTTGAGATCCTTCTGGATCTTGAGCCTATATACTAAAAGTGTTGACTATTTTCCCTAGCTTGGTGTCATCTGCACATTTGATAAGTTCCCCTTCTATCCCCTCATCCAAATTGTTTATGAAGATTTAGATTAGATTTTTAGATTTAGATAACCTTTATAGTCATTTTTTACTGTGGGTACAACAGCACACATTAAAAATGAAATTTAGTTGCTTGCTCTCAAAGATGTTGAAAACTACTGGGCCTAAGACAGAACTTTAGTGTACTCCACTGTCTATTTCCCTCCATATAGATGTAATTTCATTGAGGACTACACATTGAGTATGATTTTTCAGCCAGTTACAAATTCATCTGATAGTGCTGTCTGTCCCACATTTTTCTATCTTACCAAGAATAGGCTATGTTTTATTTTATCACATGCCTTACTGAATGCCGAGATCCTCTGTCCACAGCATTTTGATGGACCCCTAATTTAGTCCCTTTATCAAAGAATGCATTAATAAGATAATTAAATATATTTCAATAGAAAGAAACATTTGGGGAGCAATAGTAGATTTATGACTATAAATACAATAGTTATCTAGCACCGAAGAGCAGAAATTAAGTGCATCATTTGTGAACACCTGCAGAAACCTTTATGGTGAAAGAACACTTCCCCTTTCACTATTTAAAATTTTAAGCTGAAGTACAGAAAGGATCCACTACTGTTCCAGCTCTGCTTTCCCCCACCTCCCAATTAATTTTCTCTTCAAAAGTGCAAGTGAAAAGTATGATTTTGTGGAACAAAATTCAGAGTTTAATAATCATTTAGCATTGACTATAATTAAAAGCAGAGGTTTTGATAAAGGGCTATTAAAGAACAAATGTGCGTGTTATTCCTTTTACAGAGGTTGTTAGTTCATACTGTATAGAGGTTTGCCTTAATGTGGGAATAGCAGTCTTTAATCTTTTAAGTACCAGACTAAAGAAACCATTTTGCTGGCAAATAGTAACTGGTCAAATGACTAAAGCACTGCACTTTGTACACTTAGCAGGTAGCTAAGAATCTGATCAAGACTTAGTGTCATATATGTAACTGACATTTGCATCAAAAAGTTAGCTTTTTCAGATTTTGTCTGGATCTATAAATTTCCATCGCATAGAACATGCATAGGTAACATGATAGGTTCAATCTTCCTCTTTATCTAAAACGTTTAATTTAATGCATGAAATTGGCTGGTGGAACAAGCTAGGTCTCTATTTTTTCACTCCTTGTGTATTAACTATTTTTAAATTGGTCTGATGTGCTCCAACTACAGCCTGGGATAAAATCCCTATAAAATATACAGGAAGTTAAGTTGCTTTGTCTATCTTGAACTTGCAACTGGCACAGTGACAAAGCTCTGCTGGAAAATGTAGATTTTCTGCCATTTGTGAAAATTAACTTCCCTAATTAACTTACACGTATAAATGCACTTAGAATGAAGACATTAAGTTGATTATCTAGAAAATTGCTACCTTGGTAGATTCCCGGATACTACGAATGCCTTTGATTATGCCAAGAATGAAATTGCTCTCATGATTCTGGTATATCAGTGTGACTGAATGCTGGAAAAAGAAACACATATAGCCTCCACTTATGGCTAATTTAAACTTCATTTCAGTGGGCCACAGAAACTGAATCTATAGCAATTTATTTGATCTGATATTAATAGATAGGAACTATAAAATGAACATCCTTACAGCTTTCATACAAGATCATCAAAAATGTCACACCACACATGTAGGGTCTTTTTCCTCTGTAATAATCAACAAGAAGATTCTTCTCTCAGAAAGAGATAGCTCTGTGTTTGACATATTTAATTAATATACATTAATTAATATATTTAATTAAGTTATATTTGTTTAAACTTCATAATTCTCACCCACCCTCAATTACAACAGCAATGAATATACCATTGAGAGACCTAAAAGGCCGGGCTAAAAAAGATTAAAATCAAATTGACAGTAATTGATTAATCAATGATCAATCAGCCATGATTGTTTACCTACGAAACTACAGTTCTGCTTTTATTTATTTTGCCCATATATATTTAGTATCTAGGACAAACTGAATTTAGTTCTTTGACTGATATCCTTATGAGTCAATGAAATACATCCCATTATCTAGCATGGAGTTAACTCCAGACTCTGATTCCTCAGCACCATCACTCCATGATTTATGTTGCTTGCTGATGGATTTGTTACTTCAGAGAAAGAATGACTGGCTTTAAAACTGTGTCTTTTAATAAAAAAGAACTGTGTTCAATGTTTTTTAAGTGATGTGTCATGTTAGATCACATCAGCTGTAATAGACTGTGATTGCAGCAAAGAAATTTCAGATATATATACAAGAGCAAATGGGTTGCTTTGGGATTGTATTTGACAGCAAAGACACTAGTGACAGAGCCTGAAGCTGTGGCCTTAAAAAGAAGGCAGGCTATCAACTCTTTTCAGCTCAGTCTAAGAGCTTTTCAAATTGCATGGTGTGCTATGTTTATACTGTCAAATTTAGATGTTTGAAATATTCCATTTTTTAAAAAAAAAATCTACAAAAGAAAAGTTGATTAAATGGAAAAAAAAGGAGCAAAAGGAAAGTTGGAAAACAATTGTCTTTTTTTCCCTTGGTGAAATGTGATAAGCCCAATGCTGTCTAGAGTTTTTGGATAGGCTGAGATAATGAACCACTCAGTTCCTCTGGCTTCTGGGAAGAACAAGCAAGCAAAAATATCCAAGAAACTAAATATGACAATTATAGCATGATTCACCAAATTAGAAATTCTATATTCTTTAACAATATAAAAAGGTGAAGGGGGAAGAGATTAGAAGATTATGGGCTTTATTGTCAGATTGGTTCCTGGTCTTCCTCAGTTTCTTTCTCAGTTACTATCTGCAGTAAAATTTGCATAAACTGCTAATTTCATGAATGGCTATGCCCTATATTCCTTCTCTCCATATGATTCCATGGAGAAAGCTGTAATTAAAAGACTAAGAGTCATTTTACTGAAGCCTATTTTATCAAGTAGTAATTAAAGCTAGTTTGGTTTTGTGAATGGCTGTCAGAGATCAAGAGATACCAGTATTTCAACAGATTATATATATATGGTGATACCTGCCACCAAGACTGAAAGTGTGACAGCCAATGAATTTTGTATACTTTATGAATTCCAAAGCAAGAATTTCTTCACCCATTGCAAACTGGTCGAACAATAAACTGCAATGGAGGTGCCTCATATTGTTACTGGAGAATAATTAATGATCTAAGCACAGTTAATTCAAGATAATAGACAAATTATGTCTCCAATCATCTCACTGTATGTTGGCTACACTTAACAAGTGGGGGCTGACAGAATTCCCAAATGGTTGGCTTTATTTCCTATTTCTATTTGAAGCAAACATCTTGATAAATGAATATCTTTCATTGCAGGTCAGACCTACATACAGTTGCCCATTGATCTCAGATGCATTTACTTCTGACAAGACATGTATAAGTTTGTTGTGAGTAATGTAATTTATAAATCACTTGGTCATCTAGGCATTTTCCAATAAGATATCTAAATATTTTCCAATTCTCCAGCAATACTGAACTTCAAATTGTGTATTGGCTTTTCAATTAAAAACAATAAATAAAATGTGTAATGTGTAACAAAGACATTAATGATAAAAAGCAGACAGTGCAAAACAACACAAAATACTATAATTGTAACCCATAAGAAGGAATGTGTCAGCTATGAAAATAGAATATTTATATAAAAAAAAAAAGATTATTTTAAAGAGTAAAATGTATACGTGTTTTTATTGCACATTTGGGGGCCTGTTTCTTAATTGAGTGATGAATTTTTAAAATCTTAGGATTTACTAAATTAATGTCATTGTCTTGTTTAGAGAAATGATATGCAAAGTAGAAGACAAAATAACTTAAGTCAGTAGCACATAATTAACTATGTTAGTTTGATTATGAATTACATGGCAACTCTGTGAATACAATCCCAAAATATGGTGGACAGTAGCATTATTCTTTTCTAGTTAGCATCTCCTTTTAGCAATACCACTAAGAAGATGCAGTTCTTTACAAACACAATTTGTCAGTTTTTTCCAGTAATGAGATTACTTGGAGCCCACATCTTCCATGGCTATTATTTCCAGGAGGGTAGTCAACATTATTCAAACCATAATACTTCATAACTTAAAACAAATAATCACATGATCTTCTAATTAAATAGCATACAATAGCATAATACAAATATATATGTGTAGTAGGTAAGTAACATATATGTGAAAGTAATTACTTGCTGTTACTTTCTTTAGGCATAGAAGCTGGCTGGGTGACTTTGGACTGTCATTCCCTTTCAGCCCTTGTGAGTACCTAGCTTAGTGACAAGCCAGCTGAAAATCAAAATCCCTTGTTGTATCATGCATTGATAACTTCAATGATGTGTGAAGTGAAGCAAGTGCAGAACAAAAACAAGTAGCAGACTCAAACGCTGGCAGCAGCAGCAACAATCACAGAGATACAGAATATGAAAGGGCCATCAAGGCAACCCCCTGCTAAATCCAAATCCAAATATCCCCACAAATGACAATCAAACTTCTGTTTCCATGCATCCAACAAAGAAGAAATCATGTCTCCTTTAAAAATTGATTCCACTTGCAAACTGCTCTTATTCTGATTATTTTCCTGACATTTCTCAAAATCTGGGAATACTTAATTTAACTCAGATTTGGATCCTGTCATGGCCCAATCCTCTGGTTGGAATGTAATCCCTGGCCTAGATTCAGAGATATTTCTCCCCAAAAGACTGTATATCTCTGATTGAAGGGCTAACCCCAATACTACTGCTAGCTTTGTCTGAGGTGGCAGGCTAACTCTCTTGATAGGAACTGACAAATAATTGGCTCTCATCCACAACAGCTGCCTGTTGGGTCAATGTAATCCAAATGCTACATCTGATCTATCATCCATGCACCTGTCACCACAGCCACTCGCAGGTTTTCCTAAATAGAGAGCCAAATTTATGTTTGTGTCTGATTCAAAGTAGTCAGTCAGTGTGTCTGATTCTCTCCAGAGTATTGCTTGACTACAAAGTATTGTATATAGCTAATACAATGTAGGTCAGGGCAGGCCACACCCAGCTTAACTATGGCAAAAAGTCACGATACGTCACAATATATCACGTGATGCAATCAAGTTTGACACCCATGATGTAGGTGGAAGCTGCTGCTTAAAGACCTAAAACATCTCTTGGTTCCCAATTGTTGGCTACATGGGAAATTGATCAGAGTGAAGTTAGTGATGTGTTGGGCAATAACAGATCAGAATGGGGTCAGATATACTTCACATCTGGACAATGGTGGGCTGTTTAGTAGGTTAGTAGTTAATGATGATAAACACTATGCTTGTTGGATATATCATCTGCATCCACTAAATAGTTTTCTTTATGGTACAGAATAGAGGAGAGAGAACTTGGTATCTTACTTTCCATTGCTATTCTGTTGTCTTAAAAAATTAAAGCTGGGATAACCAAAGGCAACTTCCTTTGGGGCTGTTCATTCTAATTATCCACAATATTGTTTCCAGTAGCTCTGCAAAGTTATATGCCATAAATTCTTGCCTGCTGCTTATGTCTGCCTCTCTCTGCTTTTACTTGAGTTTTATGCCACTTTGCAGTTTTATTTTGCTAACCAAACTGATTGCCCTATGTGCTTACAGTACTCTCATCTGGATATGGGGGTTCCTGGGACTTTGCAGTATTTTTTGCAAGATGAGGTTCCTCTAAACTCTGATGCTACCCACGAAAAAATTATATTCAGTTGCCTTAAAACAAGGGTACAAAAATTATGGCTACCAACTTGTCTTCTGCATCCCAGAGCAACATGGTGTGAATGATGAGCCACATGTGAGGCACTACCACATCCAAACCTGAATACTCTAGCTGTCCATAATACCTGGTCCACAAATGAGCACAACAGAATCAAAATGCATTTAGCTTTCCTAATAATATCAGCCAAATACTTTACTTTATTGGGATAGGTCAAATAATGTGCTTATTAGAAAAGAATAAATCTTGCATCTGGGCATACATGTGCAAAAACAAATTATATGTGAATGAAACTACCATCGTTGGCAGCAATTCTTGCAATTGTGGCAGTTGGGGAAAAATGCTGTCATAATCATAGCAAAACATCTGCCAGACCTATCCATTATTGTCAGGGTCACCCATTCCATTTCTTCATATGACTGAGCACCAGATGATGATCAGGACTGCATGAGATTCAAGTTCACTGGAAGAGCACATTCATTGCATGCTGAAAACCCACTGGTAACTTCCTGTGAAAGAATCTCAGCAAATGCAGCTGGGAGACAACTCCATCTGGGAACTTGAAAAGATACCATCAAATGGGTCATTGCTGGACTAAATGGATCAGCACTCCAGTCTGGCATTAATAATTATAATATGTACACGCCATATATATATGCAATGATAGCTCATGAGTGCTTGGACAAATGTTTGCTCTGATAATACCTTTCCTGAGGTTTGCACAGGCTCAGCACAGCCCTGTCAGGCTTTTTGTCTTTCACAATTAATTTATTTGTTTGTTTGTTTGTTAAACTTATATGCCACCCATCTCGCTGTCCCGAGACTTATTTCTTATGTTTTAGGTAATCATTTCTAAATAGTGCTTTAAATTGTTACTCTGTTTGAACAATTTGCTGGCATTATTCTAGGGGCAAGTCAAAAGTCATAGGAAATTGTGGCTTGTTTATATACGCTGTACATTCAGGATAAACCAGGTATAAGGAAGAAGGATCACAAAGCATAGCTTAAAAAAGGTAGGCCAACCTGCCACTGAGGGCCTTTCTCAAACCCCTAGAGTGGATCATTTTAGATTAATTATGACAACGCTTACCCTTTTGGAGGTTTGTACCCTGGAAAATCTAATTTTCTGTTCTCCCCCACAAACACAAAGTAAGGGAATGCTGTAGGCAGTAAGATTTAGAGCTCATCCTTCTGCAGCCACTATTCTGTGCCAATCAAAGGCAAGCAGCTGTCTATTCTCCTTCACTGAATTCTTTGCAGCAGCAGCAACTTCCAACAGGGGGAAAGGCACAAATTGACACTAAAACATTATCTGGGATATTAGTTCTGGCAGTCCTACTTTAAATGGCCTTATGAGGTGTGTACTGTATCTATATCCAGAAAAAAATGGGAGAAAAACCACATTCTAATTTAGGAGATGGAATCCACAACTACCGGTAGCTATTGAACAAAGGCAAAACTGCATTACTTAAATCCTCCTCTTCCCTTCATTTCCATTTCATAATTGACAGTACGTTGGGCAGCATATCTTCTTTGATGAGGGCAACTCTTTCTGCAGGACTTTGATCTGAGATTGAAGAATATTGCTCAGAACACCAGGCATTATTATAAGTATGGGGTTATTCCTCCACCAAGTGGTAGATATTTGATATTCCCCAGGAAACCATGCTTTGTGCAGGAACTTGTTTTAACACCCAAGCTAGAGAATTCAAGGACTTAAAGTGGGAAGTAAGCTGTACACCACTGGGCCAATGTGATGCCTGCCTCCCTTTCCTCCTCTAGCATGCTTGGAGGCATTGCTACTGCTTCAGACAGCTTTCTTTGACTCTATTGCCAAGTGGATTTGCTTCTGGGGATCAACATTTTTCTTTGCCTCACTGCACACCCACTAATGCATCAAGCAAAGAGAAGCAGACAAAACGGAACTTGTGTCTTTAAACCTCCTGCTTTGGAACACATAGAGTATCTCAAATCTTACTGGAAGATATTTACCCTAGACAATATAGAGAGGAAAAAGAAAAAAACATGCACACACACAAAAATGGCCCTATTGGAATTCACTCTGAACTTTTCTTAGTCAAACCAATTCCCTTTAAATTTGCTCCCAATCCCCTGAGGGATTGTGATCAACATTTTGAGAACTTGTGCCCTAAGATAATTAAATTCAGATTGGTAGGTCACCTGATTGCTAGGTTGCCAACTGCTGCAATATGTGAGGATCATATGAAGCCTCTTTTGAAAGATCTATATTTTCTGCCAACTGCCTACTGGGCACACTTTATGAAGTTGACTTTGACCTTATCTTTTAAAGCTTTCAATGGCTTAAAGCCTGATTGTATGAGGAAAGCATTGCCTTTCCTACTATGAACTTGCTCAGTTACTTAGATCAGCAGGAGTTCTTCTGAAAACACCCCACTGCCAGGACTGGAGCTATCTGGTATGCAGGACCCCATTCTCCAACCAGGATACGCTCAAACTGTAAGACCATCGTGGCATAAATTTTATACTCTCCCACTTCTGGGAAGTAAAGGAGTCCAGATTAGGATGCGCTGTTTTTCATTAGCAATGCCAGTTTTTGGAATAGTTTATCAATTAAAATCAGACTGGCTTCGTCCCTGACTATATTCAGAAAGATTTCAAATCTAAGTTATTTCATGAAGTGTCCTGGCTGAGACCTTATTTTTGATCAATGTTGAATGTTTATAACACAATTGTTTCAGACATTTTAAATTGTACTGTGGGTAGTCTTAGAATCATACCAGCTGCTGAGAATTGTTTTTGATTGCAACTAACCTAAACTAATCCACTTCTATAAAGATCCCAGTCCATGGAATGCTTTCCTTAATGGGCTTGTCCCCAATCTTAATATTTAAAAATGACAAAAAAATTCATAACTTTGATCAAACTTTTAACTGTTGATTACTTTCAGTTGATTTTAATTTTAATTGTATTGATTTTAATGTCATGGTTTATATTTTCTGTTATTGCTATAAGCTGCCTGGAAAGCTTGCATAAGCAAAAAGTGAAGTATGAAGCTATTAAATAAAATTGTAATTTATATTTCCCAGTATGAATAATGTTGCTCATGAATATTGGCCATGAGGCCTGTTATGCTCTGTATACCTTTATTTATTTATTTATTTTTTAAAAAATAGAAATAAAATTAAGGGAAACAAAACACTAAGTTATTATTTACCCCAACACCTCTAGACCCATAAAAATTCATAGGCCTTGTTAGAAAATAAAGTTAAAAGGTGGCTTTTAGCCCAATGCTTTTAGAGTGATGACACCTGCCAAGAATTAAAACAACAAAACCAAAGGAAAGCTAGAGTCACCGAGAGAACATGGAGAGAACTCTGCCTACTTTGTCCTCATAAAAATATATATTTTGATATTGCTACTTTTTAATGACTAGAGAAGCTTTTTTCATCAGTTCCAACAGTGTGATTTAAAATGTCCAAATAGGTCTTCTTCTTTTTCTTGTAGACCCTGGCCTTCTCAATTGTACACTTTGATTGAGAAATAGAAAGGAAAAGAACCAAGAACATTGATGTCTCATTAAACATTAAATCAATGTTAAATTAACGGTGAACGTTTTTACTTTGAAAGATAGCTAGGAAGGATTATTTCTTCAGTATGACTCTACAGCTCTCTTTTTCTGGTATCTGCCTTCACAGATTTTGATGCTCTAGGATGAGAACTCTGATTAAAAGTGGATTTCAGCCAGGAGAAGTTGTTGCATTTTGGATCATAGATCACTAATGCTCAGGTCTATTCATCAACTGCTGCAATTGGCATTAATACCAGTCCATGCAAAACAATCATTCTTTGAATGACCAATTCAGAATGAATAGTGAGGGAATTGGGAGTGTTTTATTTCTTTAATTAGTTTGGCAATTAACTACCATAATTATCTGGCTGGACACCTTTTTTTGAGGTAACATCTTATACAAATCTAACTCAGGAATTCAAAATGAAAGCCAGTGTTGGAGCCTTAAATAGCTAACAGGATTTTTAAAAAGTAGATAAAAGCAAATAACGTTTTTTAAGAATGGCCATGGGGAAAAAGTGTTATGAACTAGCTGATATAAAGAGAATTATGTAGAGATTGAGATGATAGATAATAGAGATGTAGATATAGATATAGATGGTACAGACGCAGATGATTTAGCTGTATGTATCATTATAGGTATTGAGATACAGATACAAATATATATTTAGGGATATCATAGCCATGGATAAAGGAAAATGCAGTTCAAAGTATTTTTATAGATGGGTAAATAATAAATCCTATGCTGAAATTTGTGTTCAAGTTGTCAATAGCTTTTTTCCCCTCTGAGAAAGTAGGTTCTATTTTTCTAGCCTTTCCTAAGGGTGCTTAAGAATTTCTTTTAGTGACTGTTGTTGAATTTTATTTCTGAAGTTTACAGCAGGTGGCAAGGGATAGCCAATATTGGCTCATCTCAAAAGAGCTTGGAAGGGTCCAACTTGGAAAGAAGGCAGCCAGGAAATTCCAACCCTGGAAAAGGACAATGGCAGACCACTTCCATATGCTTCCACAAAAACAGTATGAATGTATTTGTGTAGTTGTCAGGTGTCAACCTCAACACAAAAGAGACTTTGCTTTTATCTTATTTCTGAGAGATGGCAGAAAGAACTGTATTGTAGCCAATTCACAAATCACTACTATCATCTGACTACCTCTTTCTCTGTGCATTCTTATGTCCTTCTCCATCTTTCTAATTCTTTCTGATTCTAAGTTTCTTAGGGATACAGCAAAAAACTGAGTGCCAGCTCTGTGGAATTTTGTAATACTGCCTTTATTCAGCTTCCCCTTTTGTTATTGATATTTTTCCTTAAACAATTATTGATCTGCCAACATGAACTTTCTTGGTAGTGAGGATGAAGTCCTTAATTTATAACATTTTTTTTTTGCAGGAAACTATTTCCTGAGTTCTTTTAACCCTGGGGTTTGCTTAATGATCACCACAAAAGGTTGTAAAATTTGGCAAAGACATGTGATGACCTGCTTAGTGACCAGCATGACTTACTACTATAATTTCAGGCCCAGTTATGGTCATAAGTCAAGGACTACTTGTATTATTTAACCCATTTTATAGCTACCCATCTACCTAAGGAACCCTAGGCAGTAAGCAGTAATCAAAACAAGCCAATTATTCCAATCCATTAAAAGATACTGGGTCAACCTTCCACAGCTTCCACAACCTTCCATCAACATCCTCGTCCCAGGGCCTGGGTAAGATACAGTTTTTCATGGCCTTATGTTCAGGATCAGGCCTATCTATAAATTGGGGAAAAGTTGTTCGAAAATCCAAATGCCATAATAAAACCTGCCCCCTTTCCAGATATGCCTCCAGAACTCAGATTATTATTATTTATTCATTTAGACTTAAAGAATTCTGGATGGTCATATTCATATTAGGATAGTGACTTTGATAAAATTTATATTGTGCCTTCTTCTTGTGCTAAGTGTTATTTTAATCCTTCTTTCCGTCTCTTTCTGTAAACATACAAATAATATATGGTATCGCTTTGGAGAAAAAATTCAACAAGCAAATATTGAATCATCTATAACAACCTAAGCATATCTGTAGATTGTTTTCAGTTGTTTATGTTCTTTCTTAAATAATACTCAGTGGCTCTCTGATTTATCTTGTATTCATTGTAGTTGCAATGCTACAAAAAGTTTTGCAATTATAGGGAGATAGTGATATATATGGAGTTTTGTAGAAAAGAGTTGTTCAAAAGCCACTATATTCATCTTTGTCAAGTGATCCATTTGGCTCAAGTCAAGAATCAGTTTTACTGCTGTTGTAATCCTCTTTAAAGAGAAAAGAGCTATGATAAATGAGTAACTTTATGCTCAACACAGTATAAATGTGAGATAACACAGAGATATATTTTGATGTCACACATTAAATAATAGCTACTTGTTTGCAAGTATAGTGGTGTTAGAGAGAGTCTCATGAACTTTAATACTTAAATGAGGCTAGTTATGCCCTTATTGTACGAACATTGTCTTGAACTGCAATGACTTTCAAAAATGAAGGAGTAATATGAAAAGTTACTTTTGGCCAATTAACATGTAACTCAAAAGCATCAGGCCTGAAAAGAAAATGTATCTTTTTATGTTGCTGAGGAACAGATCATCAGCTACACTCATGGAAGTTTAGGCAACAGCAAGCTTATTCAAGACATAATATTCATCTCATTTTTCTTGGCACTTCAAATCTCAACTTTTTGCTTAATTGAAGAGTAGCTAATTGCTGCATTATTAGTAATTAAAAGGGTTTTGTTCTGATTTTAAATGCTGGCCTTTTTCACACATCAGTTGAGAAAACCTAAGGTCTTAGAAATCTTGATTTAGCAGAAGGAAAAATCCCCAAATCACAATTATCCAAGTATCAGAAAATTAATTATACCAGTAATAGTTAATATTAATTAGTAAATATTAATAAAGACATCTCTAGACTCATCTATTTAACTATGGACTCATTTGCACTGCTCAGTTTGACCCATTGTTAGAATGGGGTAGCAATCATTCTTTGAAGGGCTGGAAGAGAAGACATTGCTTTGTACTTCATGTATCCTGTCCATTGCAAATGTGATCTCTGGATGCATTTTCCTGCTATAATTTTAAGCCATTTCCCCCCCCCCTTTTCCCCACCAAGTGCTCCTGTCAATTTTACTTCATTATAGGCTGATTTGAGAAGTTCATTGGGCTACTTTGCAGAGAAAAGAACTCTCTCAACAGAGACAAGGGTGAACTTATGTCTTAATATATTCTACTTTCAGCAGAAAAGCTATAATAATACATTGGTTAAAACACTTGCCTTCTAAATGGAAATTTGCTGCCTTAAAGTCTGGCAGAAACTTTTGTATTTATTATTTTATTTCTCTAGGTTACTACTTTTTCCTGGGCATGTTTCCATAATAAAATTAGCAATGCACTGCTTCATCATTTTTCCAGTCACTTGAGATGGAAGGCTTTCACTCTTTCCCTACCAATGGAAGAAATCAAAAGCTCCTTTTCATCAGTCATGGTTTACCAGTAAACCTAAGCCTTAAAAGTCTTAACTAGGGACTGCTAAAATGAAACCACATTATAACTTGGAATTTGCAGATGGCATGCTATAAAGAAACCATAGCCGAGACCTAACCATTCTACATCAGGATTATTCAAAATTAAAAGTGATAGTTGATCAACATAGGAGTTGAAAAGATAAAGGCAATCTTTAAGTACAAGGTTCACTGTATCTTTCTCCTAGCATAATAAACCATAATAATCATATGAGCTACTCAAGATGTCCCTTTGTCTATCTTGACATACACAAGGGAGAAAATTTTTCTCTATAATAGGAAACAATAGTGAAATTTTTTATTAACTTTCCTAAATGTATTGCTCTTCCAGTTCTATTGCCCTCTTTTTTGGGCACATCAATGTCAATATTGACATTGATGACCAAGAGGGAAGGGATTTGTAATATATTAAAAAGCAGCCATTGTCAAGATAAACTATTTGATTAACAAAAATGATTAAGAGATGAAAGGAGTCCCCAAACAGAATTCAGACAATAATAAAAATGTTTATAAAAATATTCTTTTAAAATGGTTGCATTTTCTAATACTGTAGTATATAAATTCTATGTTTAGTTCTTTACTTCCCTTATAAAATATATTTTATTAAGGCACATGTTTGTGCTGTTACTGTTATTGTTCTTGATATGTGTATTTGACCTAAATGTAATGCTGAACAGTGCAAATCTTTTTAAGGGAAAGGGAATATTTATGTTTTCTAAAAACAGAGATTGGCTCTTTTTTAAAGCATTACTTTATTGGTGTAGGTACAGAAATAGCTTCAAAAAGAAAAAAGAAAAAGAAAAATACATGAGCACATTATATAAAACACAATACTGCAGTATTATAAGGTAAAGTGTTTTTGTTCATTGCCACTTTGTCATTAATTTGCTTTGATACTTAGATTATTATTATTTTAACAACACTAATTCTAAATCTATCAATTCTGTAGTTTTTATGCCTTGTGTTTTTACACTTGTTTATCTTCTCCCTTTTTATAATGGAAATTCTAACTGAAATGCCACCTCTCTCCAACTGATGGCTAAATTGCATTGTTCATTATGCAGCCAAATATGGTGGCGCCATTCTGTCTCGAAAGAGTGTGGACAAGTAATTTGTGTAATGCATTTTATTGATCTTGTGGCTAAAATTTGAGAAAGGTATAGATGTCATGACCCTGCCTCTATAGTGGAAACTAAAATCATTTATTTTTTACAACTTCTTTGTATATATCCAGGATACAATGGAAATATATCACTGGGGCCCTTAGACAAAAAATGTGTGTTTCCAAGAGGATTATTATTACTCTTACTTTTTCACTTTTTCTCAGACTAGATTTTAATCTTTTCCTATTCATACACAGAAATATTCAACTTTAAGACTAAAATGGTGCTTTAAAAGAGATTCTAGCACACTTCTTTCCTAGCATTTTGCTACGTTCGGGTAATCCCAGTCATAATTATTTATTTTCAGGTAACATACTTTTTAGAACTGAAATCCTTTTACTTCTGTCAAGGCATAACTTCAGTTGTGGTTAATGGTTTGAACATTCACTTGCATGAGATAGCTTTAACCTTGTGACTCACCATGAGCCTTCACATATTCAGCCTTTTGCTTGTGGACACATTTTGAAAATTTATATCATAAAATTTCCTGATACCACTTTGAACTAGAGGCTACTAATAGGGGAATGAATGTCTGTGTGTATACACATGCTGTGACACTTCTCATATAAAATATAGTATATAATCCTTGCCTGAGTATTTAAAATAACATTTAGCACATTAAATATTATCTTATTTTGTTCACAGTTTATAATTATAATTACATGTTTTCATGTTCACCAGCAACCTTAGACTATATTTCATTAGCAATCATAGCCAGTATAGACTCCATTAGGAAAAAAAAATTGTTTTTCCAATATGCCCCACATCACATATTTGGTGGACATCCCCCCCACCATAACATACTTTAGATCTCAATTATTGGCAAACTTAGAGCTTTCTCTTATTCTAACTTCACACCTTGATTTATTATGTTCAGATATTTTAAGTAGTGTGAATAGTGGAAATAGCTTGTAGAGCAACATAAAGCATCATTATTTGTGTGTGTGTGCATGCACCTTCACCTCAGTGTTGATTCCTGCATACTGTCTGCAAGATTTTTGGGAAGTGACATGCCAGTGTCTTCTTCCTAGACTGAGAGAAAGTGTCTGGCCCACAGTTACCAGCTGGGTAGGTGCTAGGCAGCATCACAGTCTCCCAGTTTCTAGATTGATACCTTAACCACTATACCATATTCATTCCCCTAAAATACCTTTAAGGGAATCTAAATGAGATCAAGTTCACTAAATAATGCTATATTTTTGTTGGGTCCTTTCTTTTGGAGCTCACAGACATGAGCAGTGGAATTATCTTTTTTTTATTCTTATGTAGTTGATGTCCAAATCATTTGGCTGAGAAAGTTGACTTTGAAAGTAAAATATGCATCAGAAAATCTAGCAAGACACCAATCTACTTCTCTTTATTATAACATACACAAATTCCAAAATTTAAAAACTGATTCTCTCACACATAGCAATTTAATTTGAATATATATTCAAAAGAAGAAAGCATAGAAAGGAAGTAAATTGCTTCTGCACCTTGTGGCTAAAATAAAGTGTGAATATTTTATATATATAATAGAATATTTTCTATTCTATTCATTCAGGATAACAGATCTGAGTTGCAACAATCTGGATATCTGCCAGATGGAAGCAAAAAGATATAGAAAAGTAGCATTCAGTACTCATTGGAATTTCTGCAAGTGAAATAAGGTAGTTTAAAATAAATAAAATACTCTATGTTGATAAGTTTGAGTTTCCCTTGTGACATGCTTCAACGTGTTATGGAGATAGATTTGGTAGCTTCATCCTCCATATAAAGACTTTCTAGAGAATGTAATATTCACTGCTGATTGTAGAACAGTTTAAGACTATGAATTGTTCAGAGAACTTGGGAATTCTTGCTTTGTGGGAGTACAGGTGTTTGTTGGTAATCTTGGTCCTTTAAACTCAATTAGTTTTTCTATCTCTTTCTTTAGAAAGCACCTAAACTTTTAAACTGGTTTAATTTCCTGTGTAGATATTCCTTTGCTTGCAAATGTGGACCTTAAATAGTGTTAATTCAGCATTTTTTTATTTGTGATAAATTATACATGCCAATTAAATGTGCACCCACACATGTGGTATTTTCAAAACAAAGAATTAAGAGCTATTGGGCAAGGGTACCCAAGGTCATAGGCAGTCTTATCTGGTGCTGTTTAAAATCAGAGCGGAAATGAGGGAGAATTAATTTCTTAGAAAGCTTCTGATAAGATACAGTAACCATTCTGTGGAGCATAGAGTAATTAATGTATTAAATGGACTGACAGCTATCGAGTAATTGTAACATTTTTTTTCCTTGAGAAAGGCAGTCTAGATGTCGAAGACTGGAAGTCCATTATTGAGGAGCTAGTATTCCATGTCCCTTATTGATATAAGGATTTATTGCTTTGGGGATGTAGCCAGCCAGAAAGTTATGTGGCTTTAAGAAATAGGGTCCCAACTGAAGATGTATCATTGCCAATTTGGGCAAATGTTTTCACTGTATATTTAGAGTGAACAATCCTAGAAAGAGTACCAGTCTTATAGGGCAGAGAGAAAGGGAGAGAGAGAGATTCTTCAATGACTGGGTTATTCATCATGCTAAGCCATGGATCATTTTGCAAACAACATCTGAGTTCACATATCTAATCAGAATAAATAATGCTACAGTTTAGCAATATACAAAAAAGCCATACTATACTTAGGTAAATATTTAAATGCCAGTCTAAAGAATGAATACAAGTGATTGAAGAAAACAGAATGAAAAAAATATCAAACTAAACCTACACACTACAACTAATGTACAAAAATAAATAAAAATGGTTCAATTCAGTATTATCTACCTGAATCTGTCCTGTATAATTCTATTTTATTAGAATACCACACATAATCCAGAATTTTATAATATAAATACAGATTTGGGAAAAGAAATGCTTTCTTAAAAGAAAGTACAGAGGTTCAAAAATACTAATGAAGAAAATAGTTGGGGGGTAATAATAAAAGAAGACTAAACTACTAAACTGATTAGGAATTAATAAAAGGAGAGTTATAACAACATATTTAATTATGAATATGATTTTCAGCACCACACAATGAATTTAATCTTTATTTGGGATATTTTTTTTCAGGGTTTCCTAACCTGGGTGCTTTTGAGATTTGACTCTCACTTGCCAGTCCATGTGAATTGTATGGCCATCAGAATTGAGCACATTAACTCCATTCTGATGTGTCTGTTAAGTATTTAGTTTTTCAACAGCAACAAGAAGAATAATTATACATTCTATAAAAACATAACTTTTCTGAGAAGTTGGGTATGAGAGAAGGAAACCTGGCAGTTAAGATTTACTGGAAATGTACTGCTATACAGGTTTCTGGAAAATAGTATACTTGAGAAAGGGAGTAAATTAGTGCCCTGAGAGGCCTTTTTATATTATGTTTCTCAAATTGGTGAAAGCTCTGAGTGACTACATAGATGGATTTTCTCTAGAAGGTTCTGTGCCCAACTTGGTCTTTCAGGTCTTCCAATAGTGTACCCATTGTCGCTACTGCTGATCATCCTTTTCCTTCCATCCCCCCCCCAACATTATAGACTTTTCCAAAGAGTTAGATCATTTTATAAGGTGTCCAAAGTATGATAATTGAGATGATATATTAGTTTATCTAAGTTTCCAATCCAAATTGTCTGTGGGAATCTTTCCTAATTAAGAATAATGTGGAACATTGTTATAAATACAGAATTCAATTTCCATCTAAAAAGAGTAGACTTTTTTTTATTCCAAATCCTTAAATGCTCTACCACTTATGCCTACAAAGAACTGAGCTACTTGAAGTAACAGTTGACAAAGCTGACCTTTGAAACATTTCTTGCACTGGATGCTGTAAAAGAGCACATATTAACATTAAAAAAATGGATTCTAAGAAAAGGTTGAGAAAGAAACATGACCAATACAATTTCCCTTGGAAAAAGGTAATTTTAATTCTGCTTCTATTTTGTCATCTAAAAATGTTTTGGGTTTTTTTAATGTCAGTGTTATTTTAAATTAAATAAAATTGTGAAAAGGATGGGGTTTTATAAAAGGTTTTATAAAACCCAACTGAAGGCCTAAGACTGGAGCAACAGTGCGCGTGCCCACAGAGATGGCTCTGCGTGCCACCTGTGGCACGTGTGCATAGGTTCGCCACCACGGGTCTATAGTAATCTATTCTCTCTTATTCTGTATTCTTCTCACTGTATATAACTATATATTTGCAATTATCAATGATAGTAAAACCATCAGTAATAGTCAATAATATTCAACCCAAATACTGAATATCAAAATTGTCCCATCTATGCTTCCTATAAATTGTGTTTGTCATATTGAATTTGGACAGTATATTTCTTCAGAATTTGCCTTTCTTCCAATTATTATTTGCATCATTCCCATCCACTAAATTTTTTCCTTTATGCAGAAGAAGAGAGGAGAGATTTCTTGCTGTTCTATTTTCCTCCTTTATTCTACTTCATTACGTACCTAAAAGAGTTAAATCTGGTATATAAGAAAATATAAAAAAGCATTAAAAAGTGGTTTCTCGTATTCTTCACAGCAGTTGTTGGTACAAATATATTTTGACCTCTCACTGTCTAAAGTTAACATCATATTGCTGTTCTTTCTATAATCTATTCCATCTAATAGTCAAAACCATAAATCACAAGTTGATTTTTTCATTTCTACACAAAAAGAGCATAAGAGTCATGTAGAGATGTAGATAACGTCTTTTATCTAATCAAAGAAGTTAGATTTATAAATTTCAGTAAAATCTGTCAATTTCATCAACCACTCCTTCATTGTGTCAAATCTTTCCATTTCTGTGCATACAGTCATATGTGATAATGTACATGTGATAATATATTGAAATATTTTTTTCTAATGGTTTAGCCATTAATCCAAAAAGGAAAAGTTCTGGCTTTCCATTGAATATCTTTAAAATCATCTGTGTCAAAGTATGTATTTGAATCCAATTATTGTTTAGCTTGAGCACCAATCATGATAAAACATCATGTTGTTTACATTTCCAACATATATTTGAAGTGCCTTTATACATTGTAGATATTTTTTCTGCATTATTGGTCCCATACCAATAATGCATCATTTTATTATCTTTTACCCTAAAATCCAATAATGCCAAATTGTCCAAGTCCTTGTCCTTGTCCAAATTGTCCAAGTCCTTGTCCAATTTTTCTGTTTATAACTTTATAACAAAGTTCCTCTTTGTCAGCAATTTGTTTTAAATCTGCAGGCAGCTGCCTTGCAGATTCTTCAGTTTTTTTAACTTTTTCAGATCTGTTTTCATTCCTGCAAATTATTCTTCCATTTCCATTTTAAATATTCTTCCATTTTTATATTTGCAAGACCAAAAGATTTTGAATTTTTACCAAAATCTTCAAAGATTCCTGCAATAATTCTGATGATTCTTACCATCAACAGTAAGTTGTTCTAATGAACCCATGCGTCCGTCTCTCAGTTTGGCATTTCTTGTTGTTCCCATGGTGAGAAAATGAAAGTATGTCAGTTACTATGATGAGAACAAAATATAAACTTTTGCTTTGCTTTGCTTTGCTTTTTTTTGCTCTATCTTGAGGGTTTTTTGGCTTCAATTAGCAATCTGTAGTCACAATCAATCACTCTAGCTCATATTATACTTTTTTTCTTTTATAAAATCTACCCGTTATTACTGTTCTTACCTATAAACAACCAGTGTTCCCACGAAAGTCTGGCCTGCTATTCTAATTCTAATTAACTAATTATAGTTAATTAATTATATTTATTGTTTTGAAGACACTTATCAAAGATTTGTTTTCTATTTTTTAAAAACATTGTCTTCCTTTTCCATTTGAAGCTTTTTAATATCATAATCTTACAAGTTCTTTGATTTAAATTAAAATCCTTTAAGATAGGTTGTATTTCTCTTCTTATTTTTCAAAATAATACACTCCACAAGATTCTTTAATCTTCACTTCTGTTTGGAATACCTCTCTTAGGTTCTAAACCAATTAAATAATAAGGCAATTAAGAAGATGAGGCTTTGCGAGTCAAATGTTCATTAAAAAATCTGCACAGTGACTTTGGACATGTTGTAAATCTTTGATTCCCAAGCTATTCGAGTTATAATCGACCATAAAGGGTACAAACGGATAATCCCCCAACTTCCCCTTCCTCCAAAGAACAAACTCCTGGCTGGCAACAATTCTCCCACTGTGAAAATTATTGCACTGTGCTGTGTCTGTCTGCAGAGTTGCTCACAGCTGCCCACAACATCTCAACTAGAACAGGATTTGACCTATCTTTTCTAGGAATACATTCAACAATCTTTATTCCAAATTCTCCATTATGCTATTAGTAACATCTATGGCAAAAATCAAAGTTTCACAAACTGCTTTGCACTGCAACCAATCATGCTGTAGTTTTTTTTTTTACACATTCTATAGGACTATCTAAAAATTACAACAGTGTATTTGTAGTTTATTGCAGAACTTGCTTTTAGTACTCAACATAGTTCATTACAAAATAGTTTCTGATAACTGTACACAGGAAACTTGTCCTAAACCTATAAAGACCTCAAAATGCATTGGTATTTCCTAGAAGCTTTTAAGGAAAACCAATTTTGTTACTTAACATTGAACTAGTCAAGATGAGAATGAAGAAAGAAGGGAGTCTAAAAAGCAGGGGAGCAAAGAAATGCTCTGAGGAGACTTTCAAGCAGAAAGATGCAAGGACTGGTAGGAAAAAAGCATCACACTAAGTTTCTGTTTCAGGTTTGAAAGTGAAGCTAATTCAGTGTAATGAGATTTGAGTGGTGCTCAAGACCCTGCCTTTGCCACTGGAGACTCCTTATAAACAGTTTTGCTCTTTTAGTCATTATATTTTTATGAAGTTTAATAGGCCTGCAACCTAGAGAGTTGCCTAGATGTTGATTAGCATCATATTTTTCTCTCATTAATGTAGAATCTGATTAGCTCTTATTAAACAAATTTATTCTGACTCGGCAAACAGTATTGTTCTGATATTAGAAAGTACAAGTTTACTTTATCTGAGGGAATACTTCCTCCTGTTCTACCTAGCTACCAAGAGTCTCTTGCCAATTAAAAACTCCCAGGGAAGCAAGCAAGCAAATATTAAACAAGTGAATAATAGCATTATAATGGTTACAATTGATATAAATGGTGATGATCATGTTCAGTTTGTATTTTGATCATTTATTTCTTTCATCCATCCATATATCTGTCATTGTGTAACACTGGATCTTGGTCTCTTCTAAGTTTTGAAATTTGATCAAATTCAGAGAACATAGATACTAAATATTGCATTGGGATATTGTTTTGGATGTAATTATGTTTAACTACAGAAAAGACATTCTAATTGTGTATGTAAGATTCTTTTAAAACCTTTTTAAGGACAAGACTTTGACTAAGTGAATGAGCTGCCCCTACCTCCCAAAAAAACCCCAAAACATAAAAAAAAGATTGGTTAGGCTACTTTAAAGTATGTTAAGAATACTTTTCCATCTATGTATATGTGCTTTTGTTTTTTGCCCTTTTTAATTCACATTTTTAATGTTTTATCTTTTTTGTTTGTTTGTAATTTTTTTTAATTTGTATTTTAACTTTCTGAATAAAAAAATAAAAGAATACTTTCCATTTAAAAATAGCCTTTATAACTATCAACTCCCTAAAACGTAAAATTATTTACATAATGGCAAACACTTTTCTCTTGAAACAGCTTCCCTTACTAAAATCTTGCTCTGTAATGCAAGACAGCAGAGGTGAATTAGTAGGATATAAATGAAATTACTTTTGTGCTGCTGTTTATATAGTATCTGTCACAATTATGTACATTTTCATATGTCAAGTTTCATCTCTTTTCTACGCAACCAGAAATGTTTCCCCAAGGTCTGCTCTGTTCTTCTCTTCTTGCAATAAACTTTATATGGAAGTGTCATCATGATTCAGATTTTGATGTGGCTGTTCTCGCTTCAACCAACAATCTCTATGCCTTTTTGGTCAGGACAAGAGATGCAAAAACAGCATTCTTCAACAATTCACACAAATACAATATGCTTAACAATGTTTCTTCCCTAGCTAGCTTAGAAGGAGAGCTGTATGGTTTGAGGCTTATAGAATTTTCACAGTACTGGAATAAACCTCTTTTAGAATAATTTACAAAGACATGTCTTTAACATAATCTAAGTTCTCTGTCACAGAAAAAGAAGCAGAAATGATTCTCCTAGATATTAGGATTAGCACTTTGTGATAGAAAGAATTTTTCAAAAATAAGAATAAAGAATTGGCAAAAAAAATGTTCATCTATAGAGAAAGCTTTCGAGTTCTTAACTATTTAAAATCTAGGGTTGAATGGTTTACTCCTTCTGTAATACAACTCATTTTTGTAGAATTTAATTAGATTTGCCTCTTCTTGCTTTGTTAGTTGGAAAACAGATGCCTTTTTTGAACTTTTGACTTCAAAAATATTGTATGATTTTCTCAATTTTGATTTGAACAATTAGCAAATCAATGAGCAATACATTTTATAGAACTTTTGGTCAAGGTTTTTTAAAAATGATTATATGATTATATGCCTAGTCTCTTTTTCATCTTACATTTACATTTCAAATTAATTACTGTACCTAATAAAATGATAATTAAAATAAATACAACTCAGTTCAAAGGTGACAATAATGGAAGAAAAAAAAATTAAACTAGGCATAATTTTCACTGGTCAGAATGAAGGATGAGATCACAAATTCACCAATGTGTTGATGGCTGGGTATTTTTTAGATGGGTAGAGTATAATTTTTGGCTTCCTGACCCAAGATAAATATATGATCAGAAATGGATAGAAACACAAACATGAAACATAAGATTGTTGGGATGATGGCTGTCCTTATAATTGTGGATGGATAATTTAAAAGTGTTGTAGAAATAATATAATAACAAAGGGCATTATAAACAAAAATCTAACACAATTTGTTATTTGTCATTATATTGGAAAGTCAGCCTCCCTTTCTTGGGAACAATCATAGCATTGTTCCATCATTAAAGTGAATACCCTCCATATTCCCTCCATGTATTACACCTGACTTAAGGTGAATCTGGTCTTAAGGGCCCAAGGATTTTCCCCATTAATGACTAGAGCTGAAAAACACCCACCTACCAGGTGAATAATGTTGGCTCAGAAAGTTTACTAAGTGTTTTACTTGGCTGGTACATTTATTGATGTAATTAGTTCACCTGAATAGTTCAGGGATTTCAGGAGAGGCATTAAACTCAAGTCATTATTAATTATGTAAATTTTCTGACTCTTTTTTGTCAGAACATAGAAATAAAATAAACAGAAATGGATCAAACTGCTATTCAATAGAAACTTTATGTTAATATTGCAAAGTGCATGGCAGGAGGTGGCAGTAACATTAATCTCCTGGGGATAGGAGCCAGCAGGAGCTCAAATATTATTAATTGTTACTCACGGGGTAACCAAGCAAGGACCATTTATTATTCTTTAACTCCACAACAGCATTACCTTCAGGCTTTCATTAAGGTCATTGCTAGGGCCTGGTAAAATATATAAATCCAATTTTTCCCTCTAAAAAGTTTCCTTCTATACCCCATCCACTTTAACTTAATTAACGTTTGGAATTTAGGATGAAACATTACTACAGGAATAAAATTGCCTATATGCATTCCAGGGTATGTGATAATTATATTTAAATAAGAAGGATAGGATATTTTGCAATTAGGCAAAAACCATTTACCTCCTGGCTCATGGCTGAATTGAGTGGGAAAGATTTGATGGGTTTTACACAACTGGCCAATGTTGGTTTTAGTACAGTATCTTTAATTATAATACTAGGCTTAATTTTTTGGAAACTGCAAGAGGAACTCCTTCTGTTGACACATTTATAGTAAGTTCATTAAGATGGAGTGAAACATTGTTCCCAGGTTTTTTGACAAATGGGCTGAGTTGACATGTGTAAGATAAGCTGTCAGTGGACTTTCTGTCATCACTTAGTTGTTTAGGCCAATTTTCTCTTCCATTACTTTTCATGTTTCTCCACAATTTCTTGCAATTGGCCAGAGCTATTCCCAAAGCCAAACTGGTAATAGAGATGACAACAGTATCCTTCATGCTTTTACAGCCAGGTAGTTGACCTGTTTGGAGGTAAAAGACAGCTGTTATCCACAGACCCAACTATTGTGGCAGGTGGAGATTTGGGGATTGTCAGCATGGAAAGAAAAATGTGGGAGAAAAAATGGAAGCAGGTGTTATCCCTTCCACATAAAAGACCTTGTGATGAATCTACTAACTGCAATATTTTGAAAAAGATCTGCAGGAAGAGAAGAGAAAGAAGAAAATGGTTCTGGCAACAATAACCCTCCCTGGCTTTGTGTTGTATTCTTTGTTCTGAGTTATGTACATGTTTTTGTTAACTCCTAGAGATTCAGATTTCTGGAAAAATGATGAATAAGTTTCAGAAGCCTACATGTGATCCAATGTAGTTCAATTTATATGCTCTGGAAGAGAAATAATGGAAAAGCCAAAAGTTGAAGTAAACCTAACCTATATTCCCAATGATGGTGTAAAAATGTAATTAATTATTGTTTAATATGCAAGGCAGCTAAAAAGCCACATCTCTGCAACTTTCCCATGTCTTAAGATCATGTTATACAATTCTATTCTCAATGTTTATCCCTAGAGATCGGTGACCAAGAAAAGTACTCTTGTAATGGTAGTTTTACAGTTGAAACATCACCACTAAATATATTCATTTAACCTTATCTGATGCTCATTTGTCCCTTATATAAATGTGCATTATTTGAGTATTGACATTATTACACAAATATGTCATCACATAAATGATATTAATATTATTTATGTAATGTTTTGTTGACATGTGAGTTGAGTTTTTCAAAAAATGGACTCATTCTCCCTCCAGTTAGCCTGTTAAAATGAAGTTTCATGGTAACACAATATGGCAAAGATGATAGATTTAGCATAGGATGATGATGATGATGATGATGATGATGATGATGATGATGATGATGATGATCTGTTGCAAAGGTAAAGCACATCATTTTCCATTACACTTATCTTTTTGACAAGAGATTAATTGGCTGTTTGGTGTCAAACACTCGATACTGTTTCCAAAAACCTGTATGTGCTTTTTGCACTATAGGAGTTATATACAAACCACCTACAGATCAGTCACTAAGTACTATTGAATTGTAAACAAAATTCTAAGTTAAAATGCAGCACTATTTTATGTTCTTACTCCATGCTGACACAAATCTCCAGAACACATTTTCCCTTCACTTTCAAGTTGCATACATGTTATTAAAGCATTCTTATATAGTCAGCATGTTGTGATCAGCTGCTCATCTATCTGCTTGTACCTGAATTTACTTGCAGCTTTGAAAGGTAACATCACTCTGCTTTGCCAGGAAAACGCTTTACCATATATACCCTCTCAAAATATGCAAATTCCAGAATTGAAAAATTGCTTTTAATAAATCAGCCATGTTTTAGAAGCATCTTGCCTTTGGTTTTGAGAGTTCCTTGATAAGGTGCCTGCAGTAGTTTCAGGTTTTTATTATGGTAAAAAATGAGAAACTACTTGATCATTTGTTCTTTACTCAGTCCATGCATGCCCAGAAGGGCAAACTTCTTATGGAGCAATGAGAAATTTGTGCCTAGGAATGGATCAAGATGAGTGGCTGATAGGAGGCAGGACAACTATTTATCTTTCTGAAAAACTTCAACATGTTTCTGACCACCTGCAGGTATCTGGTCTGGTCTTTAGAGTAAGTTATTTAGTGAGTAGATGGTTCACATTTTGCTGATGCATTTGGTGGTGAATATTTATGCTAAGGGAAGCATCATGCATAGGCATTTTTGTGACTGTCTAAGGGAGAATCCATCAGATCAAGACATTAGGAAGAAACACAGGAGACAACAGAAGCAAGCAAAGTGAGCAAGTTTGTGATCAGGCATTGGAACATAAGAGGTAATTGAATATGTTTCAATTCCTTATTCCTATCATTGTTCACATGTTTGATTAAATAAAATACATAGATTGGCATAAAATGACAGAAATGAAGATAGGCAATAGGATCCAGAAACTCTTTGCAGAGGGCACTCTTCAGAAGTTTGTAGGATTATGTACATGCCTAATAATGATACATTCTGAACTTACTTCTGTGTCCAGTAATCAATTTTAATAACTCTTATAATCAGGCCACCGAGGTTGCTCTGGGACTCATTTTCTGCAGTTAGGGGAAAGTTGAATTTTGGATATCTATCTGTGCTCAGTGAAACATTTAATATGTTACTTCATGTAACAACCTGAAAAAGCTTATACAACATTCGGTGTGATCCTGATAAAACCTTTTTGGAAGCACTGATGGGACGTATGGGAAAGAATTTGAGAGTTTTATATAAGGTAGGTATAATTAGAAAGGGTGTCATTACTTACAAATAAATAAATAGAATGTATTAGTTGTTTTTAAGATTTTTAAGATTTTATTTTAAGAATCTCCTTTTAGAACAGCAGCAACCAACGTCTGGGTTTCAAAAGATCAGAACTTCTTTGTAAGGTTTAAATTATATATTTCTCTTCTGATATTTGATTTCCCCTTTTAAGCAGTAGATTATAGAGTAATGTGAAAAGGCTCTTTGCTTACATCTGTGCAGCTCTCAGAATAAGTAATCCTAATCCCTTTTAGGAGCTTTTATATAAACCCAACTCTTTACACTGCTCTCAAGCTTATCCCATAGAACTAAAAGCAACAAAATGAGCCACATCGATGAATTCAGATTTCCCAATGCAAAGAGTGGCCTTTTTATTGACACCTATGCATTGTTGACATCTTGACAAAATGCCCATTTTTCAGACTTCAGATGTGCCCTGTAGTGTTGTGATTTTTGACAGATCTCACAAGCTGAGCAGGGTCAGCATGGGTTAATATTGGCTCTGGAGCTTTCCAAAGAACATTGCAGTAGGGATAAATATTCAGAAGGTGACCCCTTCTCTTCTGACTGAGAAAGTATATTGGTCTCTGTGATAGTTATATAGCAGAGACATATTTAGCTATTGCAGTCATCCTTTCACTTGAAGGGTATAATCCAAAGCTTAACTATCAGACATGGTTATTGAACTAGGGAACCTTAGTTTTACAGCAAGTGATATTGCCAGACGTTTTCTTCTGAAAATAATTTAATTCTTTTACATGCATATGGTTTATTTTATTTGTTTTATTTTATTTGTTTTATTTTATTTGTTTTATTTTATTTGTTTTATTTTATTTGTTTTATTTTATTTGTTTTATTTTATTTGTTTTATTTTATTTGTTTTATTTTATTTTATTTGTTTTATTTTATTTGTTTTATTTTATTTGTTTTATTTTATTTGTTCGTAGGCTTATGTTCCTAAGTTAAAGGCTGTTTGTGTAAATGTATGTGTGTCTGAATATTCACACACACATATACCACCCACACAAGCATACTATAAAATAATACAATAAAAATTCTAGGCAGAGCCAAAGAAATAGAAATTCAATAATCACTGACTTGCATAAAATAGAAAACTGCTCTTAGAAGCATTAGACGAACAGAAGGATTAGTGGCAGCATGAAACACAATATAATTTCCTTCTCCTTTCAGAAACTAATTTAATTGATTTATTTCAAACATTTGTAAGCCAACTATAAGGGCAAAGGCTCTCCTGAGACAGCTTGCAAGAGTGCCAGTTGAGATTACCATGGCCATTTATGCACTGCCAAAACAAGAACATGCATTGCATGCAAAAAAGGACAAAAGGATACAGATTTGCATCCAATGAGCATAAATTAATCTATACAGAGAGAGGCACAATTGAGAAATAATGATTATCATTTAGAGAGAAAGAAAATATCTTCCACTATAATGGAGGAGATTAAGACCGGTTGACCTGTGAATCTGCTCAGACTGTCATGCCCTGTTCCCCCCCCCCACTTTGTTATCTTTAAACTGAACTGCACAGCTTCTCAAATAGAGGCCTGTCTACTGTCATATATTTTAGCAATGTTGGCAGGCTTTTTTGCCTTCTATTATGCTTCTGCAGATGATGACGATGATGACAATGATGATGATGATGATGATGATGATGATATTCTTCTTTTGGAAAATGAATCGTAGACTAGTTTATGTTGAATTTCAAACAGATCTGAAATTCTAGGTGTAACAGTACATTTTCAACAATCACAAAATGTGAACTGCTGATTATGCCTAACAGATTCAACAGAAATTTCCAGGCAGAGATATAAGGATGTTTGTGGGAAAGGAACGCATCTCCCCCCACCCCAGGCATTTGTTTTTATTAATTGGGAGAATATAAAAAATAGATACTGAAGTGTTAAAATATTTGTAAAGTATGCATAAATTTAACAGCCAACTTTTCCCCCCTTAAAATGATTTCTAAAACCAGACCTAATAAGGAGATTTTTTTTAAAAAGTGAATATTTCATATGTAAGACAATTTATATTATAAGATCAGTGGAGATGTGTGGGGGGGATTCTAGCTATTTCTGAATCTAAAAGGGGGCAAATGACACTGAGACTCTATTTCAGAGCCTCTTTTGTTGATGAACGAAGTTTTTTTTTTTTTTTAAAAAAAGCAAAATAAATTGCTTTTTCCATCTGTTCTAATCTGTGACTATAGAAGGCTAGGAAACAGAATCACAATGTCACAGCTCCCTCGTCTAAAGAAAAGAAAAATAAACCCGCTCATGCGTCAGGGTTCCTTCCAGTGGTGGGATTCAAATATGTGAACAACCGGTTCTCTGTGTGGATGCTGCTTCTGGAAGTCCATTCTGGGCCTGGGCAACAAAAAAATAGCTACCAGTTCTGCCGAAGTGGTGTGAACTGCCTGAATCCCACCACTAGTTCCTTCCCTGTTTTCCTCACCATCCCTTTCAGGAATGGATGGAAAATACACTGCCTTTCAGCAGACAAAGGAAGGAGTAAACTGGGGCTGGAGAAAAGCAGCACTTGAAGGCAGGAGGGAAAGATTGAGAGGTGTTGGAATAAAGTAAGAAAAGACCACAGTAAATAGCTGAGCATATGGGCAAGGGTTGGAAAATGCATCACTTTATAATATCTGTATAATAGGAGAAATAGAAAATTGAATGCCCAGAAATCTAGGTGTAAGAGGGGAGCTAAGCCAATTAGAGACATGGAAAGTGGAGTAGGGACTCATAGGAAAGCAGCATTCGATAGGACAGGAGAATAGAAATGTTTGGAGATTTGAAAAACATGGTTCACATGTTAAATACAGGTTTGTCTTGATTCCCTGGTAAGGTACACCGGGCATAGAAGTCACATTTTTCTACTTCTGCTGTATTTGGGCGATAAATATAGAATACAATTATCAGAAGCAAGGAGCACTGACATTTTTACAAGGACTTCCTCTTAATCTTTTTTGATCCAGAGACCAGTAGATCAGTTGCTCTTCCACAGTAGTCTTTAAAAGACTAGAAGTGGGATATAATAAATATTGGCAGCAGCATCCATTTATTTATCTGTAGATAAAGGAACAATAACTGATCTTGACTGAAGTTAAAAAATCTGAGAGTTAGAGGGTAGTGAAAGTTTAAAAGTAGTTTGGACAAAGGCAATAGCAAGTGGCTTCCATCTTATTGACAAGAAAAGTATAAGGCAGTCCCAAGAATCAAATTCAGCTGGAAGGACTCTTGTTTTTATATCATCATCATCATCATCATCAGTACAACAACACATTATCTCTAGGCTACCTTGTAAGTAATTAATTGAAAATATAGCACATTCTACCCTTCTGATTTTCTCTGAATGTTCCTGAATTTTATATTGGCCTTACCATAGAGGATGGATGGAAATACTATGTGGGGAATCATTAGCAATCTGACTGTGAGTGAGGACTAGATTATGGGGAAACATGATCTGCCTTGTCATCTCCTTGTCCAACCTTGTCATCAACTTGCCAACCCATTGTAATTCCCATTTTCATATACACAAGTACTCAAAGGCCACCCAGAAACCTACAGACCAATCATCCTTATTCCTAAATGCACTTCCAAATGCACAGTAACAGCCACATATTCATGGGCAGCCTGGCATAAAGAAAATGAATAGTTAATCCTTCCCTTGTAAATTACAATTTCACTCCATCAAACTGTTGGGTATACAAGCATATGGAATTGATCCTTCTTATGTGCCTTTATTCTCATCACAGCTGGCTCCAAGAAAAGTAGCTTCTTAGGACTGAGGTCTAGGAAGGATTATTTCTGCCTGCAGACTAACTCCATGCATGAAACTGCTCTCCTTCCATTCTGCTATCAAGAAATCCTTTTTTAAAAATATATATTTTATTGATTTTTTTTTAAAAAAAACTAACAGTCTGGTGCTTAGTAAACAGCATGTTGTCTGGGTTCACATTTCACAACAATCAATAATAGTCAATTTCTATCATATTGTACTCTACATAATAGCTATCCTTGATTTTCTCTTCTTCCCATATTGCTCTCTTTTGCAAACATTAATACAGTTCTTAGTATTTTAGTAACAAAGAGGTTAAATATAAACATTTTCCTAACATTTGTCCAATTAGTAATAGCATCAGTATAGAACTTCTTTTCTAGTTAGTCCTCTTGGTTGCATTATACGTCCTGTTTTCAGCATTCTCATTTAGACTTTTTCCCCACAAAACTGAAATCATTTTTACCTGTTAAGATTTTCTCAAAGTTGGTTTACGGTTAAATATCTAAGCTGTTTCCCTCACAATCTTCCCAACAATTACATTTCTCATATCATAAAAAAATACAATACTACTCAGAATAAGAAAGAAGAAAAAGAAAAAGAAAAACATATCTCTCTCAAATTGAAATCCATTTATATCCCCCATTTTTTCATTTTTTAACTCTATTCCATTCAATATTTACTAATTAAGTAATCCATGTTATATTTTAACCATATTCAAACAAATGCATAATCTTTAAAATTGTTTCTGATAGGTCCAATCTTCTAATCCCTTGAATCTGATTTTAGTCTTTTTCTTTTGCCAAATGGCTTTTCTCATCCATCTATTCCACTTAGTTAAAAAGTCTTGCCATTTTCTTGTGGATGTTATTAAGGATGGGAGAGACAAATCAAGTAAGATATTGATTTCTTTTATCTTTTTTGTCTCTCAAGTCGTAGATTTTTTGGTATCTCTGTAATCCATTTTGTCAGGCTTTTCTTCTTATCTTCAGCTTTGTTTTGTGATTCTGGGGTTGGACTATCTCTTCCAGTTCCGGTGCTTCAGTCAT
This sequence comes from Protobothrops mucrosquamatus, assembly GCF_001527695.2. Lineage (NCBI taxonomy): Eukaryota > Metazoa > Chordata > Lepidosauria > Squamata > Viperidae > Protobothrops > Protobothrops mucrosquamatus. The sequence continues at coordinate 136,104 of NW_015387030.1, forward strand.
GTCTTGTGTGTTTTCCTCCATCTCTGTTAAATCACAATCCCTTCCATTGGTAGATTCTTTCATTTTCTGCAAATTCTTATGTTTTGAGGTTAACGTAAAGATATGTCCATTTATGTCATCAAAGTTGTTTTTAATTTCATTGTGGTTTAGAGCCATTGTTGTTTGAATTAGTTGCAACATAGCAACTTTCCTCCTGGAAAGTATTTGGTTTTTCTTGACAAGTTCTTTTTGCAAGGTCTTGAGATCCATGATAGCTAGAATTCAATTTTTTCTTTCTTTCTCTGAAAACAGCTTTTAAATCACAGTCAATAGGTGTTTATCATCCAGGAAGATCAGTTATGTTTTTTTTCAATTATAATCTTTGCTCATTGTGGCTGGCCCAGAATATTTTGTTTAGCTCTTTTTAAAGATCAAAGAAATAGGTTATCTCATTCTGGGCATCCTGCCAATACTTATAACAAAGCAGCTAAAGTTATATATTCTCTTCCACCACTAGATGTCAGCAACAGTATGTTTTTGTCCCCCTTAATAGTTTAATTCGCCACTTCCTTCCATGGGAGGATAGGGCAAAGCTCCCGCTCCTTTTCACTTTTGGAGGCTTTTTTGCTTCTTGGGGTATCTTTTCCAAAAGTTCAGGATATAGAGTAGGAAAGAGAATATCAAATTTCTCACTCAGTTTCAGCATGCTGTTCACCGATGTTCTGGTGAGTACTTGTGGACTTCGGCCGCAAGTAGCTTGGGCTGGTTACCGAGATGGGGCCAGCCTTTCTCCTGTCAGGTTAGAGGGAATTTCCTGATCGAACAGGATGACCTTCATTGTTCCTGAATCGCTAGGGAACCCCTATTTCTTTGCTGCCTCTTTGGGGCAGCTTTAGACCCATTTAAGGTCCCCTGGCAGGGCGAAAAGAGCCGTGGGAAGCGGAGCTTTCACAATCTCGTGAACTTGCACTACTGGGCAAAACCAGAAGTCTCTACTATCAAGAAATCTGGTAAACTTGATGAGTTTTTATAAGAGGAAGATTTTAGAGGTGGCAATAATTTGATGGGAGATCAAACTGCATAGAGGTTTGGATGAATCTATACACCTTTTTCCTCACCCAAACCTTCCCCCCACTCTGCCCAAATGTTTCTAAGGTTACAGGCCACCAACATATAATTTAACATTAAAGCTCACGTTATAAAGAAAATTGTTATTAACTAATTTCTCTTAAATAAACACCATTGAATACGGTACATGGACAAACTAAGAGAACAATCTCTCTTTGATTTTATTGTATTAATAATTTTCATAAGTACATAAATAATATATATTTCTCATTAGAAATAAACCCTGAGGAAGGTTGCTGCAACTTTTTTTTGAACAGAATGATAAACTATGAATTTTTCCCCATTTCAAAGGGCTTTAAGTCCAGATAATTTCAGCAAGTTTAATTAAAAGTATAGCATTCCCACAAATTGCTCCAACTGGCTATTACTGTAAAAAAAGAACAATCAATCCGAATCAAGTTAGCTTTCAATAAAACAAAGAAACAGTGCTGGTTTGGCTTTTCTTTATTATAATAATTAAAATAGACTGAATTTATTTTTGTTTTAAAATAAATCCAGTTATAAATAAGAATATCCAAGAGAAAATATAAAAAATAAGGTAAGATGGAATATAAACGGAATGCCCTACCTATTCTGAATACTCTTCAAACAATAGTTTCATAGAAGCATTGAAAAAATGACTATAACTTAAAGTTAGTGGGCCAACTGGTTTAATTCTGAAGATGTTTTTCACTGGAGAGAACATAAAATATAGCAAAGCCAAGATCAATTCTAATGATTGACAACACATATTTATAGTGAGCCAAAGAGCAATTAAACTGTCTATAAACTAGATTAAAATTATTCCATTATTGTGCCTTTCCAGAGAGAAAGTAGGGAACAAAATAATACAATGACTGAATTCACTCATTGCACTCATCTCACCATGCCAGCATTTTCCAATCTGGACAATTTCCAGATGATTTTTTTTTTTAAATTCACAACCAGATTCACAACCATGCTAATAATTTAAGAACTGCAGTGATTCACTTATCAACTGTGGCAAGAAAAGTTGTAGAATGGGGTAAAAGTTACTTAACAAATGTCTCATTTAGCAACAGAAAGTTTTGGGCTCAATTATGGTCATAAGTTGAGGACTGCCTATATTGAATGTGCTGGCAAACATTTGGGACCTACAAGTGCTGTTGAACCCAGACTCTACACCAACATTTGAGAATCTTTATATCCAAACATCTTTTAGTCCACATTTTTTGTTTGACTTTGCTTTTGATATTATCCTTAATATTGCAATGTAGCACAGACTAAATTCCTGACCTCCAGGTACAGAACTGAGTGTTTCAGTTGTGTGCCTGGTTTTCCAATTGCACAGTTCAGCTTTCCCTATTTTGATGCCTTCCAGCTTTATTAGATTACAACTGTCTGCATGGAAGCCACCAGAATGTGGCAGGGGCCAAAGTGCATTGTATGCACAATTATGTCCAGGTGATCCTTCTCAGACCTTCTAATGTGAAGGTCAGCAGTACAGCTGGCAGGGCAGATTGACATTGTCTTTAGGATCAGCAGAACAGTTCTGCTCACTTTTGCTATAAATATATGGAGAGACATGAGTAAATATGTAAAGAAAGATTTGGATTTAAATAGTATTTTAATCAGAGTAGACAAATGGAATTTGCATGCCTTTAGATTTTTATACTGCCTGGACTGTTAATCTGTACAAATAAAAGAAGGAGAATTAATATCCACTGAATAATGGCTCTACAGTTAAGCCACAAGTCTATAATGTAAATGGTCACCATTTCAAGACAATTTAATAGGGGGTTACTTTTCTAAACTAGCTTGCTCTTCATTCAGTCTTGATTTAAAGCTGCTTGCGTGTATAGAAATGCCAGTTGAATAGAAGTGTTACTTAATAAGAAAGTAAAGGGAAACATTGGCTCCTGGAACTATTGGAAATTCAGCAATCTATTACAAGAGACATACTACTTCAAACATTATTAATTTTCCATTCTCTACTTTGGAATAATGGAAATGGATACCATAGGATGCCTAAGTGATATATGAAGAATCACTTCATTTCCATGCACAAAAAGAATAAAATTTCATTTTTGGTCTGAGCTAAGTTAGAAATTCAAATTACTGTACAGTGTGATTTTAATAATTTTTAATTACATTTTAATAAAAACTAATTTCAGTTTGTATAGGCTGAAACAAAGAATTGAAGAGTCTAATCACTCTGAAGAATAGATAATTTGAAAGTGGTTCTACTGTGGGTCAAAAATTATATCACATCTCATCAGAGTTACTGGTTTTTAGGGTGCTAATTCTTAATGGGGTTTCAGCTACATATACATATGTGCCAATGCTGCCTCCAATGTCTGCTGTTGAAGAAAATGAGTAAAATAATGTTTTAAATAATAATAGCTACAGATATTTGTTATCTTTATTACCTTCTTAATAAGAATTACAACTGAATGGTCACTGCAGTGGAAATTATATTCAACTGTATGCAGTGGAATGTTTTTTTCTTAATAAATGTATGTTGTTCTAAAATGCTTATTAAAGAATAAGCTCTACTGAACACCCTGGAGCTTAGTTTTTCATAAACATTCAAGGGGTAGTGCAATAAAGATTGTACAAAGTCAAGCGATTTCCATAAAAATACCATATGAGTAACAAAGGGCCAGAAGTGCTAAGCATTTTGGCTATCCATCACAGATGGAACATCTTGTACTTTCCTATATAAATTCAGTTGACTTGCATTTATTTAAGAAAGACAAAGACTGGCATTGACCCAATGTTACATGACTCTTATTAGAAATATGGTGTTATTCCAATGAAAAGAGAATGCATATTTATTCTTATGTAGCTAACACTAGGACTGGAATGGAATAGATTATTCACTAAAGTTAAAAACATTTTATAGGTTGCTATAGTGAGTTTGTAATGGAGTTTGTGATATTCCCAGCTCTTTACAAATTGACATTGATTTATTATGTTATCTATACAATGACAGTACCTTTGGGCATGACTGGATTACAGCATTTTACTGGACAGCCTGAAGCATTTCTTGAACAATGGAATGAGCTGAGATTTTTGTAAATAGGCACATTCACATTAACATAAAGTTTGCAAATAAAGTGCCCTGTGACCTTTAACAAGAAGGTTTGGATAATTACAGTTCCAAAGAGTAAGCATTTTAGTGCATAATGCGTACATCTTGCCTCAGTTTATTATTTTAAAAACCCAAAGAGAAATTCAGCCGGCTTTCTTAATTTACCTTTAACCTCATTTGCTTTACCGGTTGATTTCTGATGAACATTATGTTAATTTTTACTGCATTCTTAATGATGAAACACATTTGACAGATTAACATCATTTAGCTTATGTATTGCGAGGAAGGAGGAATAAAAGGGGGATGGGGAAAACAGGTGATAGAGCAAAAGGAGGTGTCCATAGTTGCCAAAATGAATAGAATCTCACCTTTGGTGTAGGGAGGAATTCAGTAGAAGTGGGAAGTATTAAACCCAAATGAACAAAAATGCATGAAAAAGTTCAGGAACACCTCCTCCCCCATTGTCAAGCTGTGGATTTTCATCCTTTACTTACTGACAGTCCATCTGTCAGCTCCAAAGAAATGCAGAATAAGACAGTACACCTGTCAACACGTCTGTGAGATACAGACAGAACAGATGTTGAAATTTGCACCACTGATGCTCAAATTTATCATGTCTGGCATAATACTGCTAATAAAGGAGAAATAGGGGCTATTCATTGGTGCCTATGATGATGCCTTTTTGTTAGCTCTCTTTTCCACCCTTCTCTTACCCCCCACCCACAAGCTCTTTCTCAAGATAATTTCTAGAAGTAGCATATCCTGGCAGCTTAGTTTCACCGATGGAAAGATGAAGTTTCGGGATGGAAATTTAATTTCATTAGAATTCATTCCCCCAAAATAATGTGTTTAATATCTATGTAATGCAGGAGGAAGAAAAAAAAATCATTTGCTCTCAGGAGGCAAAAGAGAATGATGTATTTATGCTTTATTTTTGGTACAAAAGAAATATAAATCCACCAATACACAGATGCATTAAGGCAAGGCTGTAGCACAAATCACCAAGAGTGAGGGAGACCCAAGTGCAAAGCAAAAACTTACACTCTGGACAAAGAAATTATGGTGGTTATATATTTTAATATCTATTATTAATTCTTAGCCAAATATGAATATAACACATGCAGGGGGGCGGTGATAATTTGAAAATAAACTAGGAAGAAACAGAAGTGGAATATTAGAGATGGGTCAGCAAAGTCTCTTGGAACTAGGCTCCCAGAAACAGCAAAGGTCTCCCTCAATTAAAAAATAGAGAACATAAATAAATGACTGAAGAGTTGCAGAAATAGACAATGGGGAGCCATTCTGCATTATCTGGGAAGGAGGGAGGAAGAAACTAATAACTCTACTCAGCAGTTTTCTTCTCTGCAATACTTTCTCTGCATTAATTAGATAGCATTCACAATTCCCCAAAAAAACCTCCACAAGCACTGGAGAGCCTCTTTGTTCTGCCTAGAGTGAAACTGAGGTACAAAGTCTCTTAGATAATTAAAGAATTTATAAACATATGAATACGATACAAAAAAAATTGGATGGATGGATGGATAGATGGATGGATGGATGAATAATGTGCTGAATTTTCTCAGGGTGGTGGAAAACTCACATATTATTATTACATTACTTTAGAACTCCCACTTAATTAATACAAATAAAGTATACTGTATTATACAACTTCATTACACTTTCTTATTATTTGAAAATTGTAATATTTTCCCTCTGAAGGGAAACATCTAAACTTGTTTATTATGCAACTATAAGCAAGATCCATACTGTTTCTCAATATAGGAGATTTATCAGAAATGGAAGCACACATATCTTTAAAACTTAGGGTTCCTGACTGAGCATTTTCACCTGCAGGAAGCTGCCAGTTTCTGCTGAGGACTTCTAGACTTCTGTTGGGTCTAGAAAAAGAGACATAGAAGTACAAACTGAAGAAAAATTGCTGAAAGAGGGAAATTTTTGTATCAATTTCTAAATAACAAGATTGACACTGTGGAAATTTTCTTTTTTCTTTATCTCTGTTGGGAAAACTTTTTGAAAGCAGTGAGAATTACATCATTTGGTAATCACTCTAGAATCAAAACCAAGTAGGTTTTGATATTATATGATAAATACGGCATATTAAATAAGAACATATAAAGGAAGAAGCAAGGAAGCAAATTGGGGAAAGGAATTGAACGTTGAATTTCAAGAGTAGGGATAGGAACATCCCAGAACTCCAGTAAATGAAGATCCCAAAGAAGAGAACAGAAACTCTTTTTGACCTATGGAGCCTTTGCCTTAAGCCATCCCAATCTCCCAATGGATTTATGAGTCCTTTTATTGTTTGGTTTTTTCTTCACAGCAGTGCTAAAATATTTATATTTAAATATTCAGTCTCAGATTCTGTAAAACCTTATGTCAGTTAAAACTGCTTAGCTAAATGTGAGATTATTAAATATTTCACTGTTCATATTCTACTCAATCGTATCATTTTCCTTATAAGTTATTACCTAAGAGTTAAACAAAATATGGATAATGACTTTTCCCTTTATCTTTTTCAACACTTTACAATCTTTCAAAAAATATCTGAGGGAAAATATTACACATTTATTTATTTTTAACAAAAGTGAAGAGAATATAGTTACGATACAATATGGTATTGCATATGAGAATTTTAATTCTGTTGTGTAAATAAAATTATGTGACAAAGTAATGGGAGCTTTAAAATCACAATGATTGTATAACATGCATACATTGTTAAATGTAATGTATGCATTAATTACATCTGTGATTTAAGCAATTCCAAATGTTCATTATTGGACAAACTGGGATTTATATTAATTTATTGCTCTTTATTCTTTTTTAAGTTATAATTGAATGTGAGTTCAATATGATTATGATATCTATCACTTGGGAAAAATATTTCATGAATAAAGAAATAAGTCCTTCCTTTGTATCAGGAAGAAAAAAAATCAATAATTAGACTGTCTATGAATTTACAAAAAGCTTCTGAATTTCTGTTCTTTTTAATTTAAAAAAAACCTTCTGAAAAGTGATATCACTTTTTAGAGCCTTTATTGTTAAAATCAGATATATAATGTTGATAATCCCCAAAACATTTTGGAGAGTCTTAAAAGATAAAAAATGATGAATAATTCCAATGTTTAGTTTGAAAGTGTTCCCATCTATCCAGAAAAAGAAAAATGTTAGGTGGCTAAACGATGACATAAAGTAAATTGGCAAGTATGCATTCTTGTTAATAGCGGTTTCGGGACTGAGCATGGCCACCATGGCATTTATTTGTCAATGACAGTCACCTTTCCCTTGCCATGAGAGAGCCAATTATTCATTCATTTATTTATCGATTTGTTTGTTCATTCATTCATTCATTCATTCCATCAGAATGAATTTAAAGGAAGTCATTGAAGTTTAACATGATCCTCCATTGGTCTTGTGGGTTGAAGCTTTATGAGGTCAACAAAGGTTGTGTAAAGTTTATGATTCTTCTCCTGACACTTCTTCTAAAGTTGGCATGTAGCAAAAATCTTGTCAATAGTTCCACAACTTATGCAAAAGTCACACTTTGATTCTGTAGCAGGTCCAGCTCCAGATGAATGACCAGACAATTTATCAGAATTCTTGCAATGAAGAGCAATGAGATTCCTCTGTGGTTGCCATATAGTTGTTGATTGCCCTTCTTCCTAGTATACTGTATAGGTTTGCCATTTGATCGCTGCCTTCAGTTACTCCTGGTGGGTTATCCATGGTGCTGTTGATGTCAGTATGTAGAATCCTGTCTATTGCCTTGTTATTAATAGATAATGGTTGGTTGAGGATGGCTTCAGAGTGGTCAACTCATCTCTACAGGGTCTGAGCCTTCTCTATAATGAGAGTTATACAATCTATACTCAGGATGGAAAACTTCCCAAATACTAAAATCTAACTAGAGGGTTAAAGGCTTCATAAAACTGTTTGAAGTCATTTCTATTAGCCTGTCTCCTGGTGCAAGAAATCAGGAACCAGGATAAGGGATGCCAGACTTCAAGCTGATGATACATTTGATACCTCCCTCAGGTTTAGCCTGGTCATCGTCTACATCTCTATATTTTGTCTGTCTTTATGCTCAGCAGACATTTTGTGTTTTATGCAGTTTATTCTGGATTATTTTACAAGCACTAGTAAAGGTGATTTTCTTAACAGCTGGTTGTTAGTCATTGAATGAGTGATACTTTTCAAGATGTAAAACTTTTATCTTATTATTCTCATGAAGATGATGTTGTCTGCAGTAAGAGTTACACCTGCCCATTCCATCCCTACCAGGCAGTAGAATTACACCCCACTTTTGCATTAAAGTTGCCAAGTAAAATCAGTTTGTTGGTGCTGCTCACAGCTGATAGTAGAGTTTCTAGTTCTTTTTAGAACCTGTTTTTCATCTTGTCCTGGATAGTTATTGTGAAGGCATAGGTGATGACCAAAAGTGGGTTGATTTGTATTCCTTAGAGGAAGCTGAAATATGATGCACTAGTCATTCACATCCATGGGGAGATGAAGAAGTTTCTGAAGAAGGTGAGTCCTGATGGCAAATCCAAATACAACATTACAACACTCATAATTGCCTTTACCACTCAAAAATTTTTTTTCTCCAATTTCATTCAGCTGATATTTATTGGTAAGATGAATCTTACCAATCTTACCAGTTGCAATCTCAATGTTGTATCTTGCAAACTTTCTGCAACTAAGCTACTTTTATTTGTGGTCTAATATAGAGATATCTGTCTGATATAGGGATATCCAAAAGCACGCACATGTTCCAAGTGCCAATCAAGTAGCATCTTATGTTTTTATGCATATGCTCAACTGTCAAGATGGGATACCGACCAGCCATTGCAAATTGGCCAGGATGTAATGAAACAGGCAATGATTAGGGCACCTTATGTAGCATCTTTCTTATACTACAGAAGTCAGCAATGCATTTCTAAAAAGCTCTGCTTAATCACCCTGATGACATTGTTGCTTCAGTCAATGAAAAAGTGACCATTATATGTGAACTGCTATGGCAAGGTCCATGAGTACAATTGCCAGTGTATCCACATCTATTCCTTTATCACATGCCCAGCACCACACAGCTTTTTTTTTCCTTTTCTTATTTCAAAATGATGTGATGGTGTCAAGACTAGCATGTAATTTGGATTAAGTGGAAGAGAGTTGATCAGTGTCAGTCTCACACTCTCTTCCCATTCCCATCTGGATCCAGTGACAAGATAGCATTGAAGCAACCAGAGATGGGACTATATCTGTTCTTTGCCGTCTTTGCATTCAACAATGCTTGCAAAAAACTGTGTTCCTGAGCTTTGGGCCTTCCAATGGTCTAATCTGCTCAATCCACTGGAGTCTGTCTGTCTTCACATGGTGAGACAGGCAGCTCCCTATCTTACCAAGAGTTTAAGATCATTGGCCACCCTCACCTGATTCAGCCATCTTATTGAACTGTTGCCCAGGGTGGAGCTACTGTCTCATGCAAACAGCTATGAGGAGCCACAAGTGAGAGTTGAGTGGCAAGCGAAGTTAAAGGTGGGCAAATCACCAGGAAAGAATGCAAACAGTTCCCCCGCCAAATGTGCTATCCTGACACCATACATCCCAAATTTATTTCTTAAATTATTTTTAAAAGTATTGCTTTTAACTATAGTAGATTATGGTGGTCTACTGTGAAAGACAATATCTTAAGCATTGGTCCTTCTCTCTCTTTTCTAAAACAAATGTGGGTTAGAATATTTCATTATACAGGTAGTGCTCAACTTACAACAGTTCATTTAGTGACTGTTCAAAGTTACAACAGCACTGAAAAAAGTGACTTATCACCGTTTTTCAAAGTTACAACTTTTGCAGCATCCCCACAATCATGTGATCACAATTCAGATGCTTGGCAACTGGTTCATATTTATGACCATTGCAGTGCCCCAGGATCATGTGATCACTTTTTGTAACTTTCTGAAAAGCAAAGTCAATGGGGTAGCCAGATTCACTTAACAACTGAGTTTGCAATGTATCAACTGCAGTGATTTACTTAACAATTGGGGCAAGAAAGGTAATAAAATGGGACAAAATTCACTTAACAAATGTTTCGCTTAACAACAGAAATGTTGGGCTCAATTGTGGTTGTAAGTCGAGGGCTGCCTGTACAACTTTGGAGAATAGATGAGGCATAATAAAAAGCATACAGAGTATTCACATTAATTGGAAAGATTAGGGTCTTGCATGGTACCTCAGGACAAAACAGCACTTTAGCTGAAGATGGCAAAAAAAAGAAGAAGAAAAAGAAGGAGGAGGAGGAGAAATAGTCTATAGTAGAAACCTATGGAATTTTTTTCCATATTCTACTAATGTTACATTTCTCTTCTTTGCTTATGAAATGCAGTGATGAAAGCAATATTCAGTATATTATATACTGAAAACACACTGACTGCAAATGTTACGTGTGGCTTTGTTTTATCTTCCTATTTATAAAGATGGTATAATGGTAGGAGTAGATTTGAAATTTAGTTGTGACTATCCACATGTAACAATGACTTCTACTGTTGAGTTGCTTCTTAGCAAATCTAGTCAGAAGTGATGGATAGCCTTTTAAAATTAATAGGAAAGTTAACATTAGCAATGTGCATCGCTGCCTGATTGCTTGTATTTATACAACTGGGTTGTAACATGAACATCAATTAACTCACAATCTTTGCTTCTTTCCATGTTTCTGCCATGCTTAACATCTGTGACTCTTCAAGATGGTTGGCGCATTTCATTCATCATACATGACATTTGCATAATGCAAACTTCCTATTTTAGGCAGACGCGTTGTTGAATATTTTGTAGATTGCCATTGCTATTTATACCTTACATAAATAATAGGCACAAGGGGAATCTGCCTGCATAAATATATGCAAATGTGGAACCCAACTCATCTCTTCAAACTCAGGCTGCAGAGACAAGCATACCTTTCACATCTCTGGCACAAGCAATACTTTTCCTTTTATTTCCTTTCAAAGAACATTAAAATTCTGTTGGCTGCTTGGAAATATTATTTCATGCCATCTGCATTTACTCCAAAAGTTGTGATAACAACAGCTGCAATCATTTGTATGCATTTGTGTGTATGTATATAAAGCAGCTTATTGAGTAACAGAGCTTTTTTCTTTCACTGTTATTGAAGATTTAGCCAAATATAGTGATGATTTGTTTGTAAATCGCTTTCTTTGTCATAGTATTTTATTTATTAGAAGGGTGAGAGGAAGCAAAGACACACAAAACTGACTCCCTGCAAGTGATAAATGGGAACACTATTTTTCTCCATGTATTTATTTATACATCTGTTTGGACCATATTGCTGGACTGACAATGATTTAAAATCAAGCACTACAAGGATAACCATGCTTGCTACTATCAGAGGTAGGGTATGCTTAACTGTCTGAAATGCTAAGAAACATACATCTCCTCTTGTTGCAACTATTTTAGAATTGGTCATTGAAAAACATAGATTTTATGATTTAATGGGTGAGATCCTTAGTGGTCATAAAACTGCACTGATCTGCTATAATAATGTTAGTGGTATAATGGAATCATCTGATGAATAGTCATAATCAGAACTCATATATACAATACTAAAAACTTTCCTGACACCTTGTGGCTGGAATGCTTGTTTTCAGAGCCTTTGGATTGTTTGGCTACTTTAAGAGACAGGTAGAGAAGTAATTTTGAAACATGTACACAATATACAAATACATTGGCTCAATCACTTTCATTTTTAAAAGAAAGTTCAGTGAGTAGAAACAGGACCCTGAAGCTCATCCATCCATCCATCCATCCATCCATCCATCCATCCATCCATCCATCCATCCATCCATCCATCATTGATGATGTAATTTCCTTTTTTGTATATAAAATATTGTTCTATTGTTATAATATGTAAACTGGCCTGCATTATCTATTTGACCAGGTAGCAATCTATTTAAACATTGAATGAATTAATTTATCCATCAGTATTATATATGCTTCTGCTGCTTCCCCCCCTTTTAATCTGAAAGCAATATAATGATACTTAAAACTGTAAAGATGAAAATGCCATCAAGAAAAAAATGCAGAAGTATTTTTCGAGAATATATACGTCTCTGATCCAGAGAAGGAGTCAACCAAGCCATTACTAAGCAAATATTAACATAGCATTTATTTAAATCCCATTTAATTTCAATGGGGAATATGAAGATTTCTCCCAGGTACTTTGGCCAATGCCATTTCAATTAAATTTTCAGATTCTTTTGTCCAGATGCCCCTATCGAATGTGTGAGATGCCAGGTTGTTGAATCTTTTCAGTAAAAGAGGAGAAAAACTTTTTTAATGATGCCAGGTATTCATTTTCCTCAATATTTACTTTAAGTTCTTCTGCTTTTAAATTTCTTTAATAGTTGTTTTGTAATGCTGATTTTTCTGGTCATGTTCAGTTTAATGCTATCTTAACACTTTAAATATATTTCATTTTATACTTTATGCTTGTGGGATTGCATAAATTACTTTTTTAAAATTGATTTAAAAAATAGAAATATATATATATAAGTAAGGAAGGAAGCAAGAAAACATGTGTCCATGTGTGGGGTCAAAAATGTCCAAATGATGGCTGTGACGAGATGTTTGAAGCTTGGCCCTGTTTTACATGTGATGTATGATTGTGGCCACCTTGGCCGGTGGCCACTTTGAATTTTTAAACATTCCCTACAAGTGCCCCATACAAGAATATAAGTGAGTCAATATTAGCACTAAAGAGGATAAATTTGTTAGGCATCATATCTTTTGTAGCAACTGATCAAGTTTAACTAGATCAGCTCCATGTGGATTATTTAGAATGAATTATTTATCATAATGATAAATTATGGTAATTATAATAAAATTATTTAACAGAATGGATTATTTAGAGTATTTCCAAAGAAATATTAAGAAGCACAAGCATTCTCAAGAGTTAAATATTTCACTGGCTGGAGAGTGACTAATGTAAATATTCTTTAAAGGTGAAGCTTCAAAGTCAACTAGAGTTATTGCTTCTTTTCCCCACTGTTTATTATCATCCATTTGAGATTTTCATAGGAACTGAGGCATCAGTGTAACACATCTCACTCTGGATAATCCTCTCTGAGTCATGAATTTAAACACCTTGTTCCCATTAGCACATTTAATAGTCTCTTGGAAGAAGCTCTGATGAGGGTCTGACTGCTTTGGCTAAAGGGTCACTGTGGTTCATGGCACACACTGTAATTCTGCACTGCTCTACTGAATGGAATGCCTGTTTCTCAAATGGAGCATTTGAAATTATGGTTTAATTATGGGGAGATTAAAAAAATGTGATTGTCATCATTATTAAGTAGTAAAATCAGATGATCACTGCTTACAAGCTGCTTACTATTCTATAACCTTATATGACCTTAGGATAAAATTCATATAATGAAGTTTCATGGAAGGCAAATCAGTGGGGGAAAAAATTATGTAGCAAGCATGCAGTGTTTGGAGTGTATGAAACATGTGCACTTCACAGTAGAAATACCGGGAATTGCTAAAAAAAATAAAATAACCCTAGACCTCTGCTTTTCTCCATAAATAGTTACTATGCAGCCACACAAATTTTAAAATGCATATAAAGAGTATTCATAGTGCTTCTTCAATATTTATTTATGTTTCTATACTTGTTCCATTAAATGTTCTTTGAAATGAGGCTTCTTATATATTTGCTTATATATTTGTTTTAAGTGATTTCATTTTGATTTATTTCATTTAATATAATGTAATTTATTAAATTTGCTCCCAGAAATGTTGGGTTGTTTACAAATGGTTAAAACAGTGCAAAAAAGAAAAGCACACAAAAGCACACAAAGCAAAAAAACGGAGATGAGAGAGAGAGAAAAAAGGCAAGAACAAGAAAAAGGAAGAAAAGGAGTGTCAATCATCCTTACTAAAGGCCTGGGTGAAGAGACATATCTTTAGAACCAGTAGGGTAGTGGCTGTTTGAATCTTAGGGGAATCTCATGTGTGACTGGTACACTTACCTATATAGGATAATTACATATTTCATAATTTAAATACTATTTTTAACAATAGTATCTTTCTTTTCTTGAAGCTAAAAATGTGCATTTCAAGATTCCCCTGGTTCTTTTAGAAAGCAATTGAAGTTAGTTTTGTAAAGAAATAATCAGACTGAAGTTATTTGGGTTTCAGATACCAGAATTTATCTGGCCTCTTCAAATAAGAGCACTGGACAAGATAGATTTCTGATCTGATCTAACAGGCATTATCAATGCTCTGCAAAATGTTTGAAAGAAATCCAGAAGAATGTACTGTTCCACTTCAATAGCTGGTTGTGGCTTTGAAATATCAAGTGTTGTAGACTTTATGTAAAAAAAAAAGAGGGGGGGGGAAAGCAGTACATCTAATAGAGTTTTCCTATTACGCATTTTTACCTTCTTCTAATGTAGTAAACTATATCATATACTGCATATATAGCATTTTACTATTCAGATGACTTTGTACCTAAAGGTCAGATGATCAGTGTTTATATATGACCAAGCATTGTATTACTCTTCTTATTTTCTACACTTGATAAAATGTTTTCTCTAGGAAACCACAGAAGACTGTTGTTTCATTACAACAATGTCCCCACACTCCAGCATTCTCTTTAATCCTAGCTAGATGCACTCTAGCTAGATGTCCCAGGACTTTTATACTCAGACTGAACTCTGACATTTGTAATTATTTAGCTGCTTCTATGAAGTTATAGAAGCAAGCAAAAAGGTAAAATCTTCTATGAGCCTAATGTTACCAATATGGGAAAGCAATGTGTTAATGGATCTTTGCAATATTAGATGGGTATCTGTCTACACAGATTAGAAGAAACAAAACTATAACAAAATGGGGGCTGAGGCAATATTTTGACTCCAATTTATAAGTTATTGAAGGATGGACATACAGTGGCCAAAAAGGGGAGTAACCTTTTGAAGTTAGGAATTAACTTAAATATATAAACTTTTAGACAGCTTTAGTCAAAATACCCAGTTAAGAATGGAAACAGAGTTCAAGATGGGGCAATTGGAAAGCTAAAAGTAGAAAGAGTCCTCACTTTTAGAATTAAATTTCCACCCAAAGATAAAATCTTTACTTGAGTCAAAAGAATACTCCTTCTAATATAAGAGAACTCAATATGATTTTTCATGCCCAAGTATCCATTTGGAGAGGTGCCAGACAGGCAGTGGTAAAAAAGTGAGCTCCCTGGAAATACATGGTGACAGGCTGCACCGCATGGCGGCTTTTGTTAGCCGCCCGTCTGGGAGCGCATCAAAGCCTGAAGAGACAGCGTTCGTTAGCTGTCTCTCAGCTCGGAAGCTCATCCCTCGGGTGAAGAGGGGGGATGAGTAAGTCCAGATAGGGCTAGAACTTCCTCTCACCCCGGTTTTGCTTTAATCGGGGGTGAGAGATGCTAGCTCGCCTGGAGTCTGGGCGTTCTCCGCGCCCCATGATGCCTTTGCTCCTACTCTTTTGGAGCGAAGCCAGATGCAGCTCCCACCTCTGCTATTGAAAGGTATTTGGACTTAAATTATAAGCAGACGTAACTAAACAGGAGGTTTGGAGTTACAGTGGACTGTTCGTGACTTTGACTCTGAAGATATACTAGCATCTTCTTTTTTTGTGTGGAGATTTAAAGTGAGAGAAAATGGCTGCGGAATTGCCGTTTCTCTGGAATACTTTCATTTTTTACTTTCACTCTCTTTTGGTTACTAACTGGATAGAGATACATTGTTGCTTCTCCAGCTCTGGAAAGTTTTAGCTGCAATGAATTTGTGATGCCTAGTGGTTGGTGATATTAATACTGTTACTCTTTTGGATTATTGAAGTGATATTTAAAGAAGTCTGGAGAATGGTTTTAAAATGGCTGCGGAACTGAGAAAAAAAGTGAGAAAGAAATTTTTATTTTTTTTCTGGTTGCTGAGTGGAATCTACTGAAAATGCCTTTATCTTTAATTATAAATGACTTACAGGATGTTTTGATGCAAGCAGTTAAGCAACATGGTGTGGAAGTTAAAGATTTCTGGGTTAAGAGATTGGAAGAATCATATGAAACTGTGGCATCTGCTCTCCAGAAGTTTATAGTTCCAGATTGCATAGAGCAACGGGCGGATAAATTATGTGAAGAGGTTGAAGAAGATGTTATGGAAATACCCCAAAATGATATGGTATATTGTGGAGATTTGGAAAATGACAAGTTTGAAAAGCTGGGAAAGAAAGCTGTAACAGATTTGGTTATGGTTCTGGTGTACCTCCCTGTTGAAATTTTGAGAAAAAAAAGCTTATATAGAATTAATTCACGGGTCTTGCATCAGAGAAAACCAGCTGAAGATGTTGCTGTTCGTGCCTTTGGAAGAAGCTTACAGGCTTACTACTTGCAAAAATTTCGGACACGTTATAAAATGTAAAAGGAAGACTTATTGATCTTGAAGGTTGATTTTGTATCAGTGATGTGAAAAAGAATGAAAAACTGGGGGGAGATGCAAAATGGAGAGCTGGGATAGACTAATAAGGAATGTTTTTGAAGCTTATATCTTTAAAATTTTGGATTAATACTATGGTTTGAATTTGTTACAAGACATTAGATG
>NW_015387030.1:153419-244929 GCF_001527695.2 Protobothrops mucrosquamatus
ATCTTCTATGAGCCTAATGTTACCAATATGGGAAAGCAATGTGTTAATGGTTCTTTGCAATATTAGATGGGTATCTGTCTACACAGATTAGAAGAAACAAAACTATAACAAAATGGGGGCTGAGGCAATATTTTGACTCCAATTTATAAGTTATTGAAGGATGGACATACAGTGGCCAAAAAGGGGAGTAACCTTTTGAAGTTAGGAATTAACTTAAATATATAAACTTTTAGACAGCTTTAGTCAAAATACCCAGTTAAGAATGGAAACAGAGTTCAAGATGGGGCACTTGGAAAGCTAAAAGTAGAAACAGTCCTCACTTTTAGAATTAAATTTCCACCCAAAGATAAAATCTTTACTTGAGTCAAAAGAATACTCCTTCTAATATAAAAGAACTCAATATGACTTTTCATGCCCAAGTCTCCATTTGGAAAGGTGCCAGACAGGCAGTGGTAAAAAAGTGAGCTCCCTGGAAATGCATGTTATTAGCTTGTATTCAATCAAATTCCTCCCAATCCATTTTCTTTAATCCAGTGTTTTTCAAATTTGGCAAATTTAAGATATGTGGACTTCATGTCCCAGAATTCCCCACCAGCATAATTGTCAGGGATTCTGCAAGCTTCTTAAGCATGTGACTAGAATATTTGCTTTGCTTTACATTTACCAAATGTTATTTTATGGGGGAGCCATCATTCAATCTCTTAACAGAATTGACTTTATAACAGAGACCGGGTCACTCTGGTTATGCCAGAAGTTATTTTTATTCTTTTGGAATAGTTCTTTTTGATAGGATTAATGATATCACCTTGGCTTTATCTTTGGCTTTGAGGAATGAGATATCTCCATAGATCTAGGGCATGTATTATGTAACTACTGCTTTTATTACTAGTAATGAAACTTGAATTCATCTCTTTCTTTTCCATGCCAAAGTGTCTATTTTAAACATTGTCTTCCCCCACAAGTTGCCAAATACACATATTCCCATGTCCATGTGAAAGACTCCTTCTTTATAGTAGCTTGATTTCAAGACTTTAGATGACTTCAAGGATGTATCTGTCTAGCTTTGACAACGATATTGAAGTGCTTTGCCACTGATTTCATCTGTGATGTTCTTTCATCCTCCAGCACTGATGTTTTGCCATCCAATTATTAGCCAGGTCAGACTTTTAGCGTTTTGAGATCAGGCCATGTTGGCTAAGTGGCAATACAGAGTTTGGTGAAAAGGAAACCAGAATCTTAAATACCTCATATATCATTTTCCAGTTTTTATTTGTTAAGTTAAAGCAAAATACTTATCTATTCAAACTGGAATGACCACATAGAGAATAGGAAATATTATCCTTTCACAGCTTCTTTTAAAAAGAGGGAGAAGAGAGCGCTATATGGTTGCATGAGTTTCTTTTGCTTTCTTTTTCTTTTAAAATAAAAACATTGTGCCATGTTATCTGTGCTGTAAAGCTATTATCCACATATTATAGGTAAAGGTCCTTAGCTAAGAGATAATTGATAACAAAAAGACTGTTCCTTTATAAACTGTTGTGGTGAGAACAGTCTTTTCCTCTAAAATTCAATAATAATGGGAAGGAATAGAAAAGAAAAATGCCTAAGGGTTATTGCAGTACAATAGCAAATACAAAGAAAAATAATTTAGGGGGTGTATGAGAGTGTTCTTATATATGTGAAAATGACACTAGATACATTTAACATTTATACTGAGGATGCAATAACTGAAATTAAAGAAACATTATTCTAGTATTCTATTCCTCTTTTCTCCCAGAAAGGAAAGTACACCTTCAAATAAAGAGAACAAAATGGCCAATGTTCAACCACTTCACTGTAATCCATAGTCCACCCTAGAGTTATTTTCAACCTTAACCTATATTTATAGCTTGAAAGCCCACTATGTGGGCCTCACTATCACAGCTTTTAAAGGCTACCTATAGATAAAAATCAATGGAGAACTCACAAGCCTGATGCTAAGTGACTCCAGGGATGAAGGAGTTATATCAACTCACTGACCTTTGGTGCAAAAATACCTACATCTTATTCAATACCTGTCCTCCTCCCTTCTGTTCAGTTAGGATTGCTTGAATCTAAGAGCACATTTCTTCTTTCCTCCAGCAATTCATTGGAATATTTTTTCCTTGTTAATTGGTGAATCATCACTGATGAATCAAGCATTGCAGTATATTCCTTTTTATACTAGAAATGTAGTTAGATCAGCTGCAATTTAGATTCAAAATACCAAAGAGCTACCCAACCAATAAGTCTGTAAACCTTTAATGGATACCTGAGATGTCTATAAATCTTGGGAACAGGTGTACTTTAATGCATTGGCTCATTAACAAAGTGATGGACCTTGTAAGAGAAATTGCCTTTTGTTCAGTTGTCATAAGTGCTTTTGTTAACAATGTGCTTTCTGACCTTGATGATCAGAAAGATGTTATAAATCCCTGCTATTGTGAAGATTAAAAAGTAATAAGTCCTTTATAATATGTTGTGATGTGATAAAACTTGTTAAAATAGATTCTTATTGAGTCCTGTTGAAGGTCACAAATTTTCAGTATGTTGACATCAACCCCAGACAGATTAGCTGTAGTATGAACATGCTGCTATATAAGCAATCTGAAGCATTCTTTGGCATTTTATTTAGCTGGCCTTCTTTGTAACTTTCAGAATGTGATTGACACAATCGTACAAAATACACCCAAGTTACATCTTTAGCAGAAATCATCATACTCAAAATTCAAATTATCATTTTCTCTTTTTTGACATATTGCCTATTTCAGGTTTGTACAATCTGTGATCCATGAAGCATATAGTTTATGAAACTGTTTTAGCATTTTATACTTTTTTCTGATTTGCTTTCCATTTTTTTTCTTCTACTCTGTCATCTATTGATATAGGAGAGGTTATAAATAACACATTCATGAAAATAAGGTTATTTTAGCTAGTTGCTTGAACTCTTCCTCTATTTTTACAGTTTTGGGCAGCAAAACAAGACTAAAAGCAATCATCTGTCTTATTGGCAGAAATACCCAGACAAGTCAAACTTGGCGACCTTCATGTGGAAGAAAGTAGACACTGTTGGGTTGATTTCTTGCAAACATGCACATGATGATGTTACCTGACCAGGTAATGAAATGTCTGAAAGGAAACAACCAAGAACCAACAGTTCAATCTTGAGCTACATATTTTCTCCTATTGAAAACAGAATCTTACATTCTTAGATCTGATGCTGTTTTAAAGATTAAAATCAATATTCTTCATTGTGCCCATCTTTCTGCTCCATTGAATATAATTTAAAAATGGCATGTTATTCTTCTTGCAGATTTTCATAGTTGTATAATAAGGATGCAGCTATCTGTATCTGTTGTAGTATCAGAATTTCAATACACAATAGTCCAGTTTGAATCAG
The DNA here is from genome assembly GCF_001527695.2 of Protobothrops mucrosquamatus. NCBI lineage: Eukaryota > Metazoa > Chordata > Lepidosauria > Squamata > Viperidae > Protobothrops > Protobothrops mucrosquamatus. Next base: position 156,838 of record NW_015387030.1, read on the forward strand.
ATCAAAGTTCATTCTTATCCAATATTTTCTTTTATACAATGTCTAACTTAGATATTGATAGAAGATCTGTAAGTTGCATGATAGCAGTATTCTCTCAATGAATCAACAGCAGGGGACACAAACCATATTCCATAAAAATATTCTAAACTCAAAGACGTTTTTCAAGTAACTTGAGCTTAGAATAAAATACATCTTTTATATTTTTCCCAACTTGTAATAAAACAGAATAATGTAATGTAATGTTGTAGTTTTCTAATGTGTATAATAAAAGTTCTGTATCTGTGAGTATCTGTCATTGATAACCAAATGGAGGTTTAGTTCCGAATTGCCCTCATGAGCTTTCATTTGCAAATTCTCATTTGTGGATTCTATTAATGTTCTTGATGCTGATTTTTTATGTTGCAGGCAAAATGCAAGGCTGTGTTGCTTTATATGGTTGAGCATTACTGGGAGGCTTCAAATACAATCCTTCAGTATTACGAAGGGAAAAAAAGGTTCATGTAATAGAAAAATTTGGCTTTGCTTTGTATTTTGCTATTGTTTTTCTATGGGCTATGATGACACAAATCATATTGTATGTTGTTGTTCATTGTGACATTTTTATAGCCAATCTGTTTGTCTATCTCCATTATATACTTCCATAATTTCATACGTTTTTTTTTAAAAATGACCTCATAATAACTTATTGGTTTTTTTTAAATTTGGAAATAGATAAAAGCACCTTAAATTGTTATTCCAACTGCTTACCTGGTGAAAAACAAAAGGCACACCTTTCAATTTTTCTGTATAGGAAACAGAGTTTTGATTCTTACAGAACACAAAATACTTAAACTTGTTTTGTCCTCAGTTCAAAAGAAAGTGCTTTTCCATTAATGCACAACCTTGGCAATATCTATATGTTAGTAAAAGGCCATATATTGCAACACATCAGCAAAAGGACTGATTCTAAAACTGACCTCTCAGACCTTCACTGCATTTATATAAAATAAGGATGAGTAAATTGTTGCATTGTTGGATTATGAGAATGACACAATATTAAACCATGTTTTTGATGTCATAAAGTTAATACATTCTGAGAAAATATAATCATGAATAACTTTTTTCAGACATGGTTTAATATTTTCAGACATTCATATTCTTTTGAATTATATATCTTTCCCCCCCTTCTGTTCAATCATGTCTGATTTTTTGAGACTACCAGGAAAAGTCCCTGTAGTTTTCTTGGCAAAGTTTATCATAAGTGGTTTGTTGTTGCCGTCTTCCTAGGGCTGACAGAAAGTGACCGGCCCTAGGACACCCATCTTTGTGTCCAAGGCAGGACTAGAATTCACTGTCTCTCAGTTTCTACCTTAATATCTGAAACCAAACGGGCTTTTAACATTCATTGCATCCAAAATTAAAGGCTGGACAACGAAAATGGATTCTCCAATCCCATATAAGAAACAAATCCTTTAGCATTAGAAAGATAAATTTATGACCCCAATTTATTCAGTGGCTGAAGACCTGATATTACTTGCAATTTACAAATGAGTTGTTCAAAGAGGTAGATTATGAATGGATGATTGCACATGTATGAGAAACCTTATACAATATGTAGCGTTGTTTTGTTTTTTTCTTTATTTTTCCTTTTTCCCTAATATTTTTCTTGTTGTTGTTTTATTAAATACAGATCTAAATTTGTTTTTAAGACTGCCATTGGCCACCAAAATATTGTAAACCATGTTCTAAAACATCCCAGGTTTAATACAATGCATGTCTCCAACTTGCAAAGCAGGAAAGGCTAGTAAATCACACCAGAAATGAGCAGAAATGGTCATATCTGAATCAATGCTTAATTTTATCTGAGCAAAGAGCCAATTAGCACAAGTAGACAAGCTCTGGGATGCTGGCAGCATTTGGGGACTTTGTCAGAGACATTTATAAATTTGTTACTGGTGGCCTCTCATTATCCACTCAGCCAAGTAAAATACTTGCACAATTCAGTCATTCTGACCCTGATAATAAAAAATGAACATATAAGTGGCAAGATCTCACCTGTGCATATGCATGAGAGGCTGAAAGAACTAAATTAAATGAAAAGGAATTAATGTGACAATTCAGAACAAAAACTGTGTGGATCTTCTATATCTTCTTCTCTACCATTCTTTATACCCTGATGATTTCTTAGGGAGACATTTTACAAAATATATAAGAGAGAAAGCAGTAAAATGAAATTTATTGTTATTCTTAGTGGTGTTTTAGGATTAATGACTTATTCTATTTCTTGGGCATTTTTTAAGCATCACATGATATCAAACCATATTATACATTATTTTAATATAATAATAATAATAATAATAATAATAATAATAATAATAATAATAATAATAGTAATAATAATAATAGTAATAATAATAATAATAATAATAGTAGTAGTAGTAATAATAATAATAATAATAATAATAATAATAATAATAATAATAATAATAATAATAATAATAATAATAATAATAAAGTTGGAAGGGACCTTGGAGGTCATCGAGTCCAACCCCCTGCCCAGGCAGGAGCCCTACACCATTTCAGACAAACGGCTGTCCAGTCTCTTCTTAAAAACTTCCAGTGTTGGAGCATTCACCACTTCTGGAGGCAGGTTGTTCCATTGGTTGATTGTTCTAACTGTCAGGAAGTTTCTCCTTAGTTCTAGGTTGCTTCTCTTCTTGATCAGTTTCCACCCATTGCTTCTCGTCCTGCCTTCAGGCACCTTGGAGAATAGCTTGACTCCCTCTTCTTTGTGGCAGCCCCTGAGATATTGGAACACTGCTATCATGTCCCCCCTCATCCTTCTCTTCATTAAACTAGACATACCCAGTTCCAGCAACCGTTCCTTATATGTTTTAGCCTCCAGTCCCCTAATCATCTTTGTTGCTCTTCTCTGTACTCTTTCTAGAGTCTCAGCATCTTTTTTACATTGTGGTGACCAAAACTGGATGCAGTTTTCTTTGGTCTAATTTAATTTCTTTGTCAATCTCTTTTCAGGAATCAGTGCAAGGCTCTGGAACACCCACTAATAATCATAAAAAAACTCTGTTTACAATTTTTATTGTAGCTATATATTTTTATGCTACTTTAAACTGAATTTTGTGTGTGTGCATCTATGTGCCTTTGAATCAGTTTTTGACTTGACTACCTGGGCAAGTTCCTGTAGTTTTCTTGGCAAGGTTTTTTGGAAGTCGTTTGCCATTGCCTCCTCCTAGGGCTGAGTGGTTGGCCAAAAGTCTCCCAGTTGATTTTGTCCTAATGCAGAACTAGAACTGATATTCTCCCAGTTTCTAGTCTGATACCTTAACCACTACACCAAACTGAACTTCTAAATTGAACTTATATTCTTTAAATTTTGTATTGTTTTTTCTTATATGCTATATGCAGTCCAGTAATTATATGTATTGGACATAAATACATTTGGTTGAGGCTTGTCTTGGTTTTTTTTTTTTTAAAAACAGTCCACTTCAACCTGGATCAAAGCAAAGATCCAACTTAAAGATATTGGAGACATTCCAAAGCTGGATAGGGATTTCACCAATGGGTATGCACAGCTGGTTGACCATTATAATTTTTAAAGTCATGGGATCTCAGTGGTGGCTCCTATATTTTCTTGAATTATAATTTGATGACTACTGCCAAAATCTATCTCAGCTAATATGTCAGAAAAAAATCCGACATTGGTTCTTTTTAGTATTCCTGTTCATAACATGAGCAATAGTAATTGGTCTAAATGTGTGTCTTTTCCAAGGACCCAGATATTTTCAGTATAAAAATTCATTGAAGTTGCTGCATGTGCCTATCTTATCATGCAAGCAATTGGAACTACAGTATATTTCTGTATTTGAGAATAAAACATGCTCCTAACATAGTACATTTGCTGCAGCAAATTTGAGCTAATTGACAGTGCAAATGGCAATGAAAAGAAGCCACCTGCTGCTGTAAATAATAATACTTCCTATAATTTGCAAATAAAATTCTGCTGATTGTAAATAGCATTCATTTCCCCACCACAGGAGAGAATTATGATAGAAGTAGAATTTATTTATTTAAACTTTTTTTCCACATGTTCAAAACTGACAATAGTCCTGAATTCTGATTTATTTCATTCAGCCCCAAATAGAAGTTCAAAAAAATATCTAATGTTGCAAGGTAGAAAAACTACCGAGACAAAAAAAGTTTTCTTCACTAATTTATATCAACAGTATAAGCATTTGGATATAATCATTGGAAAAGCTTCAATTGTTGGGCCAGAACTAGTGGATAAATTAAGGTTAATATTTAAGATTGAACTGATCCTAAGTTTAGTTATGACTTTTTAGCTGAAAATTGAGAGAGCAAAACACCTGTGGTTTTCCTTTGGAATACAGTTTGCTTTCTTGTACCCACAGCCTTTTCAAAAGTCTGTTGCCTTTAGAATTTGTTGGATGCTGTCACTGGTCAGCTTCATTTTTTTCTAAATAAATTAACAGATAAGCTAAAATATGTGATCCCAACATCAAAGTGCTGGGAGGGCATTTTTATAGGATTACACTAATATAATGATGCATTGGCAAACCCACTGAGCTCAGATGCCTAGGGGTTATAAATGTGTAAGGTTCAGATAATGAGGATTAGTATCTATTTGAGATACAGCTGAGTCAAAATGCAAAGCAAAGAACCTACATTAAAGAAATGTTCTTTGCTACTTTGGTAAAAGATTTACTAGACATAATCACAGTTCATAAATCATGGCTGCCTAATATGTATGATGTCACTTTTCATCCATACTGACAGAAACTTTATTTCCTTCTAAATTCTGAATGAAAAAAATCTATAGGGATCTGAGCCCCAAGGTATAGATTAATGATATCTATATGTTCAATTTTATTTAATTAGTATCTATAGAATATTATTATATTCAATCTTTTTTTAAGTCTTAGACGCACAACCTGCGACCTACTAATACCTCTGCTACAGAGCTCCACCAGAACGTATTCAGTAGTTATGAGGGCATTTTTCAGTAGACCACTTCACTTATGCCACTTAGTCACCACCATAAGTCCTATCTCTGTCCATCCATTCTTCATGTCTAACATATGCTTAAGAAGTATGAGCCTCCTGTTTCCATTTCTGTCCTAACAGCAACAAACAGCAACAGCAACAAATTGTAAGATAACTTAGGAGAACAACATTAAAACTTGTTCAATGAACGTCCAAGAATTAGCATAAGAAATAACAGAAAGAAAGAAAAAAATACACATATCACGTGTCCGGTTAATTACATTAATTAAAAAGTTTGAAAAGGTATTAGAAAAATAGATTGCATAAGGAAAAAATTATGTGGAAGCTACTTGGTACAGAGTGAAAAAGTACGCTACAGCAGTGGTCCCTAAGCTTTCCAGCTTGGAGGCCCTGGCCTGGCCCGGAGTGGAGCAGGAGCAGGTGCACAGTCCAATTTGTGCAAGCAGCATGAATGTTCACCTTCCATTCATGCAAATGGAGACAAGCATAGGGTCTTGTGCTTGCTCATGAAGTCCACTTAAGCAATCAGAGGGTGCTTGTGCTCAGTGGTGGGATTCAGCCAGTTCGCACCACTTCAGCAGAACCGGTAGCTATTTTTTTGTTGCCTAGGCCCAGAATGGACTTCCGGAAGCGGCATCCACACAGAGAACTGGTTGTTCACATTTTTGAATCCCACCACTGCTTATGCTCCTGCGTAAAGCTCCACTTTTGCAAGCAGAGGGCACTAGTGCTTGAAGCTTCATTTGCACGAATGGAGCTTCACATTTGAGCACAAGTGCCCTCTACTCATGTGAATGGAGCTTCATGCACAAGGGCCTTGCACTCTCACAAGTGGAACTTCAAGGCATGCAGCCTGGAAGCTGCTCACAGAAGTGGAGCTTCACATATGCATGCTTGCCCATCTCTCCCTCAGCCTTTGGAACAGGCGTTGGGGACCCCTGCACTATAGACTGTTCTAGAAGTATATGAAGTTAAATATTAATGTGCAATATGAAAATAATGTTTGGTGGAATGATGGAATGAAAACAGCTTTGGATGAGGAAAACACACAGATAATAAAATGAGTGCTGATAAATGAGTATGAAAGTTAATGTGCAATGAAAAAACATATTTGCAGGAATGTAGTCAAAGAGGCCCAAAGAGAGTCAAGATTAAAAGAGGCATAGAAAATGCAGAGCTGTTTCAATGACAATGAAAAGTATTTTTCAGAGAGTGTGAAGAGAGTCAAAGAAAAACTTGCAGTACAGTGAATGGAACTAGAAATAAGTAACAGAATAATAGAGTTGGAAGGGACCTTGGAGGTCATCTAGTCCAACCCCCTGCTCAGACAGGAAACCTTATACCATTTCAGACAAATGGCTGTCCAATCTCTTCTTAAAAACTTCCAGTGTTGGAGCATCCACAACTTCTAGAGGCAAGTTATTCCATTGATTAATTTTTCTAACTGTCAGGATATTTCTCCTTAGTTCTAGGTTGCTTCTCTCCTTGATTAGTTTCCATCAATTGCTTCTTGTCCTGCCTTCAGGTGCTTTGCAGAATATCTTGACTCCCTCTTCTTTGTGGCAAGAAAGAAGATATTGGAACACTGCTATCATGTCACCCTTATTCTCCCTTTTCATTAAACATACCCAATTCCTGCAACCATTTTTGTATTTTTTAGCCTCTAGTCCTTAATCATCTTTGTTGCTCTTCTCTGTAGTGATACAATGATTTGAGATGGAAATAAAATAATGGAATCTTGGAAGAAAAAAGTGTATACAGGTAATCCTTGGTTAATGACTGCCCTCTTTAACAACTATTCAAAGTTATGATAGCACTGAATAGTAATTTTATATTTGGTCCTCAAAGTTTCAAACCACTGCAGTATCCCTGTGGTCCCTGTAATCCTTGCAGTCACATGATTAAGTGCTTCACAATCAGCACACATTTATGACCATCATAGCATCTTATGCTCGTATGATTGTTATCTGCAGGCTTCACAGCTGGCTTCTGACAATCAAAGTGTCAGGCTGATCAGGTAACCAGATGAGCTAATTCTAGTTTATTGTAAGACTACATTAACAGAAACTTGCAAATTTTCTTAGCCATCAGGGTGGGTCTTTTCTAAATAACTTTCTTTTTTGACTGCTAAACAACTGTGAGCTCTCCTCTCTTGTCTCTCCTTAACAGCATCTCCTCTCCTTATCACTCAAGGCAATTCTCATATACGATTACACAAAATCAGTAGAGAAGCTAGTAAGCAATAAATTTGCATGTGATGTCTCATTTGACAATGGCAGGTGATTTGCTTAATGACCGCAGTGAAACTGATACCATGTCTGGCAGTCATATGATGTTTCCCTCAATGCCATATCACTTAGACAATGGGATTGTCAGTCCCAATTGTGGTCATTAAGTGAAGACTGCCTGTAGATTATATGGGAGTTAAAGTTAAATGTCAGAAAGTGGAATTAAAATGAATGCTATAAATATTAATATGTAAAAAATATAAAAGAAAGTTATAAGTTCTGTAAAAATGGTGAAAAAATAGTGAGACGTCTAATATAGATGGTATAAATGGAGAAATACTAATATGGATTGATTTAGTTATAGAATAGTTGCACAACTATGTATCTGTGGAGGTTGAATCTCTGGCTATGGATGAAAGTGATGAGATATATAAGAAGGTTAAAGAACAAAAGGTAATGTACAAAACCATGGATGGGTATGTTGGAAGCAAGGATAGTTTGGAAGCATTTGAAAGATATAGTGATATTTTTCATCTTTTTTTATCCTATAGTTGCATATTATGTTGAACCAAAGTTGATTCAATAGGGATTACAGATTTAAGAAAAAAGTTGCTAACTAGAAGCTAAAAAAGTTTAAACTGAAGTGTTTTCTTCAGTATTGTGAGAAACATGTACACAAGAAAATTTCTCAAAAGTTTTAATTTATAGAGTTCCATTATTGTATCTTATAAGAAGGATTATTGCAGTGGTTTCAGGTAAAACAAAGTACGGATTGACTTCCATAGATCGTTCTGATTTTGACATTTTTCATCTCTAAAACAAAAATATTTCAAAATAAGCTACAAATCATGTGTATGTTTTTCCTATTTTCTAAATACTTCCAAAATATATGTTCTGTTTTCTGAAATAAATCTTTTCATTGTTTTAAAAGGAATATTTCTTTCCCTTAGGGTTTTAGAATTTCCTATTTCTTTTTGAAGTAAGAGAAAAAAGAATCATAAATAAGAAGAAAATACATATTCACCTTTATATTCCTGGTATTTATAAGACTATTTTTAAGAGCTAATTTCTCTAGTAATATCTGAGAAGACTTACTGGATTCTTACCATTGGCAGAACCATCATATCTTTCCTCTCACAATCTGATTTGGTCTCTCCTTATCATCATCCTTAGTGAAACATGCAAACCAGCATCTGCATTTCCTGCATCAGATGAGGAGAGCACATCTCTCTCTTTCTGTCCTGGCCACTTTTTATAGAGGCACAATTGAGACCATCTTAACAAACTGCATCACTATTTGGTTTGGTGGTAGCAGTGCCTCAGATAGATTCATACAGAGGGTGGTAAGGACAGCTGAGAAGATTATAGGAAGTCCACTTCCCATTATTCAGGACACTGCTTATAAGTGCTATGTGCTTAGAGTTTGAAGCATTGTTAGAGACCCCACAGACTCACTTCATGGTCTGTTGCTGTTGCTCCACTCTGGGAGGAGGTTTCAAGGTATTTCTAGCAGTAATACCAGATTCTGTAACAGCTTTGGTCCCTATGCCATTCATCTGGTAAACTCATAAGATTTGTTTTTCTCGCCATGTATATGTATACATCAGTGGTGGGATTCAAATATGTGAACAACTGGTTCTCTGTTTGGATGCTGCTTCCGGAAGTCCATTCTGGGCTGGGCAACAAAAAATTATCTACTGGTTCTGCCAAACTGGTGCAAACCAGCTGAATCCCCCTACTGGTATATATCCAAACTAGACTGTGTTGTTTCTCTGGATCGTATATGTGTGTGTATGTGGGTATATGCATAATTTTGTGTCATCTTTAAGCAGTGTATATTGGAGAGCTGTATGCAATGAAATCTCATTATAATGTATGCTGATTGGTGTACATTTAAAAGGACAATAAAGTTATTCTATTCTATTCTATTCTATTCTATTCTATTCTATTCTATTCTATTCTATTCTCAGAGAGAAACTCCATTTATACAGAGCATCTATCATTTGTGAACATTACCTTTATCATTATTCAAATAGATCTATATATTTCTTGGCTTGACACAATGTGTCTCGACTCAGTGGACCCATGCTTATCATTGATGTGGAGAACATCCCTATTATGACACCTATTAAGTAAAACAACTTGTCTGTTGGAATTAGGTAGAATCCCAGTGTAGATTATTTCAACATTTGAATTTATTTCCTTTCCCAGGTTATTGGCTCCAAATCATCACGTGAGCTTTCAAGACTAAGAGTAAGTTTGAACTTGGACCTTTTCAATTCTGTTCCAACATGTTGATCACTAAACCCCACTCACTTTTAAATTGCCTGTTCACTCAGATGTTTTGCTGATTTTTCTGAATGCCACTCTTCAGGTACTCTAATGATAATGATTTTTGATACTATTTCATAATTTAAGATTGATATTACAGTATTGATTATATTAGCAGTGCATTTGTGTTTTCTGAGCTGGCATTTTTACTATTTCTTTTAGAAAGGTGAGGACATTTTTGCCCTAAATAATTACTGTAAATTATTTAGAGTTGAGACTATTGAAAATAAAGAAATTAACATGAAATACAAATTAATGTAAACATCTTTGTTGAAAAGTAAGGATGACTTCAAAGATTAACTCCAAAATTACTGCTGTTCTGAGGAGCTATTTGCCTAATAAATTTACCCTTTTCAATGTCTAAAGAAAGGACTTCTATTGCTCTGAAATAGAAACTCACTGTTTTCTATTTCAGAGCAATCTGTGTATGAGTGAAAGTGTAGTTAATATATGGAGATGGAGGCATTTGAATATTTTTGTAGTTGGTGTACCTTATTTTATAGGTAATTAACTACAGATAGTCATTTTTTTCTTTTCTCTATTTTTGTTTTAGAATGAGGCTTCTGTCAAATATATATGCACCACATGCACACACATAAACATATATAGTGCATACAGTGAAATCAGCACTCTAGGTTACAACACTCTAGTTTGGTAGCTATGTGCTGCTGAAATCATCTATACTGTATTTTTTCTAATTATTTTCTCTTTGTGGAATCATCCAAATGGAAAGTCATCATCTTTTTGTTTTATTGGGTTTAGTACTTAAGATACCAGGCTAGGAGACTCAATTCTGTTGCCACCTTAGACATGAAATCTGACTTTGGGCCAGTAACTCTTTCTCAGATTAACCCACCTCACAGGACTGTAGAGAAAATAGGACGAGGAAGAAGTATTAGGCATGATCATTGCCTTCTATTACTTATAAAGTATAAAGGAGGGATAAAGGGAAATTAAAAAAAAGTATGGTCAAGAATGTAAGATAAATAGATAAATAAGTTAATTCAAAAATATCTATCTCCCCCACTTCACATTTGTGCAAATTTTCAATTTAATTGCCAATTTGGAGGAAGTGCTTGTTCAGTGAACACAACCTAGGATTTTATGATATCTTAATAATAAAACTATTTGTGAAAAACACTATGGAGAGGGTGAAATGGTTCATTTCCTTAGATATCAAGGAAATTCCAGGGATATTAGATATCAAGCTTACAGGGACAATACATATACATATATGCATAAAACAGAATCATGCCAAAAACCTGTCATAGTATTTTCAATTTTCAAGTTCTTGCCAGGTTTAGATGAATTTTCCCCTCATTAAAACTTCCTTTTAGATTTTCAAAAGCCAAAGAGTATTGTTAAAAGGTAATTCTGAATTTATCCTTTCTGTAATTAAACAGAGCTTACATCTTTCATTTGAAGAATAATTAAGAGAAAGGTGCAATGTAGGCAGCCTCCCACCATATGCATGTTTTCATAACAGAGCTCTAATTATGTTTTCAGTGACACAATGATGATAATCTTTTGCACTCACAAGTGCTAATATAATAATGCTCCATACTTATCAAGATTCTCTTACCCAAGGGATATGAACAGAAGCCAAACACAAGACTACATACTGGGGTATCATAGGTATTAATCAGTTAAGAACTGGAATCAATGTACTGCAAAATTGTGGCTATGTATTATGTTTTTGAAATCACTACACAGAATATGCATAAAATGTGCTTTAAAATGTAAGTGACAAACTTTAAATATGTCCTTCACATCTTTTATAAATTAGTGCTTTTATGAAACCAGATGTATTAAAGATGGTGGACTGGTAAGCCCCAATTCCCATAGCCAATGGATAGTAAAAATCAGAAGTTTCCTTAAAGGGGAAGGATTTAGTAGATAGCTGTCTTATCATATCTGACTTTTTCTTCATGTCAACTTGTAATTACTAAAAATTAAAGCAGTGTTCTCTCATGACTTCACTATTTGTCATTGTATCATCATCATCATCATCAAAAATGAAATTTTAGAGATCAGGATACTAACCTCCCTCCATATTGTATCTCAGCGTAAATTACATGTGGCTGCATTTTTGTCTGATACTGTTGTTCAAACTAGACCAAAGTAACTAACATATATGAAACGCTTAGCTTTCAAATTTCCCAGTAAAATAATCAAAATGTCAAATTCCTATACATAAACATGGTATGCTATGTTATGCTGCAATATACACACATATGTGTCCTTTTCAAACTCTATTACTGTTATATTTTAGTACTTCTAAATGAATAGCATATATACTAGTTACATGATTTTTAAGGTGGAAATTTGTTTAATGTAGCTTTTTATAGCTAGCTATTTTTATTGATATCTATACAAATATAATTTGCACTTTAAAAAATGAGCTCGGGCATTGCTTTTTTCACTTCTTTCCTATTTTGCCATATGATAGGCAGATTCAGTTTTGAAGGATAGATTTTGTTGTATGCAAAGCTCTGTAAGAGTGAAGAACTCCGATTTTTTATCTAAAGGCTAGGCCTTCAGTATAATATATAGTTACTCAGAATTATTAATATTTGCGTCTTTATATTATTAAATAAAATTTGATTCAAAGTGGGTACTGGATATTTGTGCATGGATGAGTATTCAGTGCCTAACTATTAAGTTTGGAAGACAAAAATTAAAAATCCCCCTCAAAAAAAAAATGAAAATGCCACATCAGGCAAAATAATTCTTATATTGCAAACCTATTTATATGAGTCCATTGGGTGATCTTTTGAATAAATTTATATAAGGTGGTAATATTATGCAATAAAATCAGAATCTAGCTTAGATTTTTATTAAGAAACTTTCCTTTAATCTCAAAATGCAAACTTCAATATAGAACAAGTAAGGAGTAAAGAATGCATAGATTAGCAATGATTCATCATAAAATCTACCTGGAGTAGATTCAGCTTTATTTTGAGCAATAATTATTTTTAATATCTCAATTTGTTTTTGTTTATACTGCCATTCTGTTACATTTCTAGGATAGCTTACAATGGAATAATCAAAGAAAGGAGGAGGGGGGGAGAGAGAAAGAGAGAGAGAGAGAGAGAGAGAGAGAGAGAGAGAGAGAGAGAGAGAGAGAGAGAGAGAGAGAGGGAAAGAAAGGCAACAATCGATGACATAATAAAAAGCAGTAAAATAAATGTTTTAAACTTATATGAATGAAAATAATAACCAATATAGCAATCTGTTGAAAAGTTTATGGAATTTATCACAGTATCTGTTGTTGTTTTTAAATGACTACCATCCATAGCAGATCCAGGGAAAAGTCTTCTTGTTCCACTTTGTATATGTGTGTAGGAAAGGATTGAGTGTGCTTTTTGTTTATTCATAAAAGTTTAGTTCTTTGATGCTCTCTTTACTGTGCTTCATGACAGCACAGTTGTCAGTAACCGATTTAACTTTGCAAATTACATAAATGTCTATTTATGAGCCAGCAGTTTATTGGAACCACATGACAAAGAAAATAATTAGTGAGTGACTTAACATCCTTTTTGTTTCTATTTTTAGTGAAGAAAAGGTTCAAACTGAAGACAAAATCAGTTAGAGAAGAGGAAAAAATAAATCAGATTACTTAGATTGATTTTGGGAATAGTTGTTTTCTTTCATACTTGATTTAAACTGGGAATATATAAATATTTTGGAATAAGTTATAACTTAATAAGTAACTTGCAAGAGGTTGGTGCACATTTACCATCTCCAGACATGTTGCTTATTATGTAGATGTGTGTTCCAAATTCCCAATTTTTCCCCCCATTGAATGATGCTTCTATTTATCTTTCTCATTCTCAGTAAATTCTGTATAGTTTCACTGGCTATGTTTGTTATTAATGTGAGATAGAAGATGATGGTTGGATTTTATAGTGATGTTTTTATGATATATGTCTTTGTATTCTGATTGTACCCTGTTGTTATAGGCAACTTCAAGGAAAAGTAAAAAAAAGGCAAGATAGTGTCCATGGCCATGTGATAGAAAGTCTGCCCTTTGGAGATGTCCCTGTTGGCTGTTCCTGCTTATGATTTGAATAGATCGTGTTCCCTATCTTAAGATCCTTTGAATTTAATTCAACTATAGGAAACAGATTCTCCATTTTACTAGAGAGGTGTCTGCCCTATGAAAGATGGTTTGTCTTCAATCACCTCTTTTAATTAAATTAAACTATCTTACAGCCCTTTTAAGCATTCTTTATTAACAAGTGAGTCTACAATGTAAGGAACAGAAATTTGCTTTGCATCCCGTGGAAATCTGGCCATGGGACTATAAAATCATGACAGAATATATGGAGAACAATACTTGTTTTGAGGTAAATGTGAGTAAGGTCCCCATTCAGACTTCAGATGCAGAGACCAAGGAGATGAAACAGTAGGACAGAATATAATGATAGAGGGGGCAGAGACAGCATATGGTGTCTCACTGCCCTTATATTTTTGGCTTTCCTCTCTAATTAAAAACCATTGAAGAGAGCTATTCTTCTGGTAGTTTCAGTTTTCTACCTTGGGATGGAACAAATCATAAGTGTCTAAAGAAAAGCAAAATTATATGTTAAAACTGATTAATTGAAGGACAGGAGAGAGAGACCTGAATATTCATTATGTGGCATCAGAATTGTTTCTACATTTATTGTTGTTTCTATATTTATAGTCAATGTGGTTATTTGTAAATAAATTTTGCAAAATAAAGACTGCAAAATGCCAATTTGTCATTAGTGAGTTATTTCCACAGGGAATTAAACCATGGTAAGATAGCAGTCCTGTAATTTTTCATAACCTGGAAAAATGCAGTTGGAATAATTATATTTTTATTCTCATTCTATATTATTGACTATCACTGGGGTGTGGGAGGAAACTAGAAAGCAAATAGCATCACACTGAAGATCTATTTTAACTGAATATTATAATGAAAATGACTATCCGTTAAGAAGTGTTTCTTTGATGGTTGAGAAATCAAGAAATAAAATGGAATCTTAAAATGAAATATAATATTTTTTTAAAAAGAAAATAAAATGTAGCATCATGCAGAAAGGAAACCAACCTCAATTTATAAAATAGAATTCAGTAAATCCTAATGTCCAGAATGCAATAACTGTCTTAGTCTGATTTGGCAAGAAATACAAGCAGAGTCTTTTGATACTGGTCCTGAGATCAGTGTAGTTATATTCAAGTGTTTGAATATAACTATACTGAACACTTTTAAGTGTTCAAATCCCAAACAAAGAAAAATTTTAAAGGTTTAAATGTCAACATTTATTAAAGCAGTCAGTAGTTCGATCCTAAGAACTGCTTAGACCAGTTACATCTCACATATTATTTTCAGAAGAATAAGACCAAATAAGCTGGTTCTAAAAGATTAATTAATTACTTTGAGCCTACTGGGTGGAATGGATATTTAAAACTGTCATTCTTTTTAACTAAAGCATTTATATCATTTGTTCAAATTCAATAATATTATTATCCCTTAGTTCAAAATATAAATTTGCCTATTTTTCCCAAGTTTCTTTTTTCTCTCTCTCTTTTCACAATGCACTTTGAGTCATTTGACAATTTTTCAGTTCAGGTCTTGATTGCATTAGTTTGAATAGCTTACTCTTGAGCAGCCCAAATCAAGCCTTCAGTTTCTTTTTTTTAATGTTCCAGCTGTAAGCCATTGCTAGGATTTATATTTAATATTTAGGTATTTATGTATTTATTTTTAATATATCATTATTATGGTCTGATGGATAGCCAGCCAGATGTTTAGACTGGATTTGACATTTTATCCAACTATCGAATCTTTCCTAAGGACTTCAGATAGGCAGATGTTGTTTGATGTTGTTAGATATATTGATTATTGTTATGGTTCATCACACAATCAGCTGAATGATCAGACTAGATTCGGCATTTTTATCCACCTATCGAGTCCTTCCAAGGATGATGATAATGATGATGCCATTTTGACTACTATAAGTATGTGTTCATACAATCCAAAAAAGTAGATTTGTATTTGAATAATATTTCTCTATTTCGAAAATGTTACTTTCTTATTTGGAAATGATTTCTTGTTTTGCTTGTTTGTTTCAGAAGGTTGTATTGTTGTAGAATATCTGAATATCTAAGCCCTTGTTGCTATTCTCAGATGTACCTGAAATTGGCAAAAATCTGTTTCTGATTAAATTTGTCCAATTCTGAGTCAATTCAGAATCTAATTTATCAAGAGATTATGCACTCTGTACAGCTCCTTAAAGATTTGGGACAGTGCTGATAGACATAACATAGCAGAAGATCTATTGTGAGGATTTTTCTCATCGCTATAGGTCAGGACTCTGTGTGGAGGAAGCAGCAAACAGCCCAGCCCACCACTTTTTTTTTTGCCCCCTAGCTTTCTGGTGACCTAATTTTATATATTTGTTTGGCCGTTACTTCATTGACCAACACTCTTGATTGGACACCAGAAGTGACAGCATCATATGCACTTGGGCTTGAATATCAACTAGAGTTAATGTCATATATATGCTAAGGGCTTCATTGTCATGACAGAAATATGCCAAGGAGAAGTTAGAAAAGAAAAGAAAAGTCATTGTTTTCTGATTAAATAACACGTTTTACCATATTTTATGATTGGCAGATAAAAGGTTAGAGCTTTGCCACTTTTGATAACCTATTTGTGCTTAAAATAAGCAGTAGTGTCATTCTGAATTAGAAAGGGACTATTAAAATTGCTATCTCCAAATTAGATTGACTTACGTACAGTTAAACTGAGTTACCCAAGGGTCCAATTATGACTGCAATGCTTCTGCAATTCTCTTCCATTTCTTTTTAATCCTGAATTGTGGAGCTCCAAATTACCTAAACCTGGTTCTAAAATAGAACCAGTACAGTAGGAAGTTGGTATTTGTCACATTTTCCCACAAATGTTATATAAACAATGAATATAAATAGAACACTTCATTCCATTCACTTTGTCTCTCTACCATTAGCGTTAGCTGTGTGCATTGCTACAAACCTACTACAAATACAGTCTTGGTGTGTTCATCTGCAGAGCTCAAGTTCTTTTTGAGCAGATATCTGTTGATGTAAATGTATGTTTTTAGGCATTGATGAAAGCGTGTCCCCACAAACTCTCATCAGTCATATTTCTATTATTCTTCTGGTCATATCATCAAACCATTCCAGGGGATGGTATATGCCAGGAGGAGATGTGCAGGTCCTATTGTTTCCTTTGCTTGTCCATGACTTAGTTCAAGAGTTTACAGGAACCTGGTGTCATCACAGAAGGCATTACAAGATTGCTGATATTCAAAATTATTATAATTCATCTTATTTCTTGTTTTTATTTGTGTTTGTCTTTCTATGCTTTGGGATTTATCTATTTCAGTTTATTTCAATTTTTTTCACTTTTCATTAATACACTTAAATGGCTTTTTGCAAAGCCAGACTTCTGGATTTGTTATTCATAGTTACCTTTCAATTCAGAACAACTAGAACAATTGAATTTGTACTCATCCACAGGCATTTTCATGAGAATAGAATAGAATAGAATAGAATAGAATAGAATAGAAGAGAAGAGAAGAGAAGAGAAGAGAAGAGAAGAGAAGAGAAGAACAACAAATGCTCAGAAGATCAGTGACTTTTGCTTCAAAGACCAGGGACTTATTTGTTGCTGGCTATGAAGTCATATTGTTACTTCAGTTCAAATACCTGAAAGAAGAAGAAAGGGCATAGCTATAATTGACCAAGTTCTTTTTGGTATTTTGCTATATCCCCTTGAGTAGGTGTTGAAAACGAGTCAGGTAACCTTTACAATATGCCAATACAAATATCTCTGGATAGCAAACAAAATAGGTAATATTTTTTAATAGGTTATACTAAAGTTGATCTGTAGTCGTCTAATAAGAATATATATATTTTAGTACTGTTTCATTTCTTTAAAAGAAAATCCATTAATTTTATTTTTTCCTTCTACAGAAATAAGAATGCTCTTATTTGTATCTCAATTAAACAGTGTCAATTATGTAAATTTTAAACACACATTTTGTTGACTGTGTTAGAGAGCTACTCTTTTCTTAGAGATTTGTGATCGTTTCTCCAAATCATTTAAACAGTTACATGTACCAACACATATTTAAAAAGCTGCCCTAGAATCTTAAGTTATGGTTCTTGATGGTAACCAATTGGCTATAATATCAAAATAAATATAAATGAGAAAGAATGGCAGCATTATATATTATGAATTGCTTGTCTCCCTGGTCCTGCTAGAAATCTGCCTCCATAGTCCTATGAGGTAAACTGACTTCAGTCAACTAATTAGAGAATGTAGGTATATCTTTTCAGGCAAACTATAGTATAGATTGTAAAAAAAATGCATATTTTGATGTCAATAATGCATGTGTTTTGGAAGATTAAACAAAACTGAGATACATATAATTAGGAATCTAATAAAATTTTGTTATTATTAGTACTAGTCAAGACAGGATAAAGCTTATCTGATCATAGTAGAATAAGCTTTTAGAAATGGGTGAGAGGAAGACTCAGAATGTGATTTATATATATATATATATATATATACACATTTGTTTTTATTGCTGAATATATATATATATATATATATATATATATATATATATACACACACATAAACTCTTATTTAAAAGTGCACTGTTCCTTATATCCTGAAGTTGCTTGTGCGGTATAAGATGTAGCCAATTATTCCATCAAACTGATATCTTTTTAATGTAATTTAAATAATTACTTGGATAATTTTGGATTTGACAAGAAATATCTGATTTCCATTAAAGATAATTCAATACCTATAGATTCCATTCAACTAATAATAAATGAGGTCCTTGTGAATTAGTTCTGAATTATCTTTTATTGAATACAGGTGCTACTTAAGAGAGATCATCCATCTTATCCTTTCACAGTATTTATTAGATTTGAAAGATGTGTATTCATGAAAAATGAAGTGTCTGTTAGTATATATTAGGAGAGAGAGAAAGAAAGAAAGAAAAAAGAATCTGCTTCTTGCTTTAGTTGGCATGTGCCAAATATGTTCAGACAACCATGCCATAACAAAATCACAATATCTACAGAAGTACTTCAAAATCAGTTGGGATGTAACTGTCTAAATGAATGAGAGGAAAACATTGTACATTTATTTCGTATTTGAGTTTGCAAAATATATAGTCACAATTCATTTGTAGCACTAGCTATCTGAATTTTAGTAAGCAAATAATTTTCATTACATAATAATATGGAATTTGTCATGTGGGAAAGGTTTCCCAAGTGAATATCCTGTGAAAATTGAGCAGAAATTATTTCTTACTAACTTCACTTTAAAATGGTGGCAGGAAGGATATACAAGGATAATTTCCCCCCAAGCCTGCTAGGAATGAAGTTAAATTTACAATGCTTTTTTCCCCTCCCTTCACTGAAAATCCCTTCACATATTTTTTTTTTGGATTATAATCTCCACATTTTTTTTTAGAATATGATTGTAAACTAAAGCTCTAGACATTGTGGCAAGAATTGTGGAAAATGAATACTACTGAGCAATTTTGCTTCTTGGATTGAAATTGAGCTCAGATTTCTGTTCTGTGTTTGTATCCTTGTAAACCTCATTAAGATGGATATTCTTACTGATAAAATCCCATAATGTTGTATTGGTTTGCCTTTGTACATGTGTATCTAGTATGTTACTATATTTACTAAAACACCAAAAGGGTCAAGGGAAATTATGTTTTAAACTATAATGGCAGGCTTCCAGTCTATAGGCTTTCATTTTACATCACATCTATTGTAGCATGTCTTATACCATCAGAGTCCTTGAAGCTTTAACTGCTATATCTACTATTGCCATTAAATGTCATCCATCCTATGTGTGCTGCATTCACATTTATTAAGTGCAAGGTTAGAATGAAATGACAAAAGGAATATATTTAAAAATACTGTCAAACCAAAGTGTGGATTATATAGCAAACAGTCTAATAGCTGGTGAGAGAACAGCTATTTTTTTTTCTTGCTGAAATTTACAATTTGATAAATCCTGTTCTCTGAGACAGAGGTCCTTCTTGCTGACTCCATGAAATCATTATATACTTTCTTATTAACACTTTCAGTATTTCACTCTCTTTATTTCTTTCTCAGGCTTGGAAGTGAGGGCAGAGAATTATTTTAGAGATTTGTAAGAAGGGCAGAGAATTATTTTAGAGATTTGTAAAATATTTTTAAAATCTCGCCTTTATCATTTTTATAAATAAGTCAATATGGTGAGCATGCCTAGTACTACTAGTACCACAACAACCTGTGAGGTAAATTGAGCTGAGAGTGACTGTCCCAAAGTCACCCAGGTGGGTTTCATGCCTAGAATTCACGGTCTCCTGCTTTCTAGTGTTACGGCTTTCTACCATGCCTTAACAGTAGACCAAATTTGGGAGGCGTGAATAATTTAGAAGCATGTAATGAGATGGCCAAAGTAAGATATGCCATTTTGAAGCCTTGTCATTGGGTGCATGTGGAGTTAAAAGAAAGAGAATTGCTTCCTGATTTTGAAGATCTTGACCATAGACACTCTTGTTGACAATTTTGATCTTTGGTTTTGATATTGATATCATAGATTAAGAACAATGTGCTTATATTAGGTTAAAGAAATAGTGTAAAAATTATATTCTTCTAAACCTATTGCTTACTTTTGTGTGCAACTTGCTTCATTCATAAATAAGAAATTTGAAGTGATAGATTCTTAGTCTTGAAAAGTTTAGCCTTATGAAGAAATTTGGACAGAAAAAAAAGAAAGGAAAGGTAACAAAGGTAACAAAAAAACCTATAATGTTCAATAAAATCTAGGACCCAAATACTTAAGCAACACCTTTTCAAATACAGCAAAACTCATTATCTTAATATTTGACTGAGATCCAACTTTTGGAAACAGTACAGTGACTTCAGATTAGATTTTCTTGGCATTGGTAACCTGATTATACATTTTCTCTCAAAAGCAGCACATCTGGCTTCCCTGCAGTTAGGTTTTAGATAACAGTTAAATATATGGGTCAGAACATATTAGAAAAGAGGCAAAGATCTAACTTTTTTCTGCAGGAAATTATACACAGTATTAACATAATGTTTGTCAATCTGGATAGGATGATAGGGAAAAGACTCGTATACCTATGTTACTAAAACAAACAAACCTGAAGCTAGCTATTAGAAGGAGGAATAAATGAATGAGGAGGAAAAGTAGTCTTTAAATAAAACAAATATTGGAAAGTAAAAGATACAGTATGTTGTGAAAAAAATGAGAGGAATGCAAGCAATGGAAGAGGGGCAGTCCAACTGAAGCTGGATTTTCAAGAATTAATACAATTAGATTGGTAATTTGCAACATGATCCCACAGAGGACCATTCTGTTGCTATAGTAGAAAGGAGTGCAGTTTTCACTTCCTAGTGCTTCATAATATCAACCATACTTACAATCTATTCCATGAAATGCAATATTTAAAAGATCCTGGTCCTGCCTCTATCCATTTAAATTATACTTTATGCATTATAAAATCATTTTTAAGTAGATACGGTAGGAATAAGACCACATTATATTATTTTTTTAAAAAAAATAGAGTATCTATACATATTCATTGGTTGATATCCTAGTTATTATACTTAGCAAAATTCGGTCTGTGTTGGAGCTGGGGAAGCATTTTCAATATAATTACCACTGCCATTTCTTTTACTTTAGTCTACTATTAGGGCCATTTAGCCAGTCACTTAAAGAGCTCCCTTGCTCTTTTTAACCACATCTGCCGAATTAAATTCCATGCACTTACAGTGAAGCTTTCAAAAGCTCAGAATCAATTCTTCAATCACTGCACATTCTTAGATGTGATTAAAAACATGTGTCCCCTAATTAAGCTAACGAGAAATTGTTAATTGGCACAAAGCCCCCTTCTGTGCATGCTTGTTAATGTCACCGTCAATTTGACAGGAGAAGAAATTTAAATGAAGGACAGGCAATCTTAACAGATTCAAAATTGGACTTTTAGATGCAGCCATCAGCTGAGGAGTAAAAGGTAATGGAAGACAAAGGTATTTGTCATCTAGTCGATGTTAAAAGGAACTAAACAGAATGGAATTGTCATAAACAAGGCTACAGCTATATTTCTTTATTGAACTCATCTTATTTTCATTATTTTCAAGTTTTTTCCTGATTGTTATCGTAAGTAACTATAAAGGAATTTTACACATTAGTCGCAGACCCAAGTACAGTTCTGAAAATTGGCATAAATTTGAAGCAAAAAAATCAAGTTCAGAAAATTAGGTTTTTTCTTTCAGTTGTCAGATTAATTTTATTTATGTTCTATCTCCTTCCAGCTATGAATTTATAATACAATTGTGAAATGGGGAGAGGGATTAGGAAATTTGAGATCTGAAAAAAGGCCAACAGCTTTTAACTAATAGGAACTAGGAAGGTTTACTGTGGAAAATAGAGGCCAAATCACATTATTGACACAGACTGCTTGTTTTATTTTGAAGCAGCATTTAGGGTAGATTTCTTTTTGTCATTATGTGTCCCTTCCAGTTAAATAGACCTTTCCAATGTACATATAGGTACACTAGGTATGTATACTAGTATAACCTCTGGGATGGTGAGTGTGAAAAATATGAGCATATTTGCAAGGCAAAATCATTCTGATTGTAACTGCTCCAATATTTATTTCTTGTAATCATCTACCTCTTTGTTGAAACAGGGAAAAAATGACTGTTTCATTAACATTTACTCAATGTTATTCCTCAACATTTCCACATCACTTACTTTTTGGACAAATTTGGGTAGAGCTGAGCTACATGGCTCCTGAGCCCATATCAATATAATAAATATAATGATTGCTGCCATTTGTCAGTAATAGCTTTTATAACTGTTTTCATAACTGACTGGAAAAGAACATGCATTGATAATACTCCAGACTTCAGTTTCACATGGCTGTCCCTGATGAGCTGCATGCCGGTGGAAATACATAAAAGGGGAAAAACATTTTCCCCCTAGAAATTATAAAGAAAAATCAACTCTTGCCACAAGGCAATAGCATCTTGGAATATCATTATAAATGCATTTCCTCCCTCCCCGATAAGAATCCATCTGGCAGAAATACCAGGAGCTATCAACACTACATAAAAGAGAAGTCAAATAAGTTAACAGTAAGCCAGCACAAGATTAGAAACACGCATGGTAGCAGTAACAGCAGGCCACACAGGTATCACAAGACTTTGTCGATCAGTAAATTGCTTAGTTGTTTTGTGTAATATTGGTAGGAAAGGAAAATGAGGAATGACAGCTCAGGGCAATGATAAATTTCCCATTGCAGGAAGCAGGGGAGCAATGGCATCATTTACTTTTTTAAAAAAATCCAAATACATTTTCATTGTGACTGAAAATGTAGAATGAGTGTCACAGAGGAAAATGACTGAGATTTTCAAACAAAAGCACTAAAACATTCACAGGCTTAAATTTCAAGTCATCTTACTCCCAGAATTATGGCTACAAATTCAAGATCACCCAGCTATAGATCCAAATATTTATACTGTTATATATCACATCATATTACCATACCACACCATACTGTACCATACATCATCATGCATTGTGCATCATGCATCATGCATCATGCATTATGCATTATGCATCATGCATCATATATCATGCATCATGTATCATACCATATCATATGTACTGTACCATACCATACCATATGATACCATATCATCATATATCATATCATACTATACTATACTATTATTTGCTGTTTCACACCAACGTTCTGTCTGAAATGTAGCTAACAATTTCGTTTTCTAATAAGCTGAATATAAGTCACACTTCCTCTCCCCTGCAAATAAAAAATAAATAAAAGGAAAAAAATTCTATCACACCAACATCAGCCATAAAAATAATACTCTTTATCCAGGATCTCTCTCCTTTCAGATAGTTTGATAACAGGGATTTCATTTTCTTCTCCCAAAACTGCCTTAACTATAGTAACAACAATGAACTTCAGCAGAAGGAATTGTTGCCAATAGTACTTCATTGTATGCGTGTCTTTCAATATCTCTTTAAGCTTT
Organism: Protobothrops mucrosquamatus; assembly: GCF_001527695.2. NCBI lineage: Eukaryota > Metazoa > Chordata > Lepidosauria > Squamata > Viperidae > Protobothrops > Protobothrops mucrosquamatus. Next base: position 180,540 of record NW_015387030.1, read on the forward strand.
TTCTTTTTTTCTTCCCTTTTTGGCCTTCTTTTCATGCCACAGCTACACTAACACAAACAGTAGGAAAACTTGTTTTCTCATAGTTTTATGAATTGGTAGCTTCTATGTTGAACAAATAATATTTTATTAAGAAGAGAGATGGATCAAATTTCATATTAACCCCCCTCCGGCAAAATAAATCTGAATTGATGTATGGATCTATAGATCTTTGGTAGTTTGGATGAGATAAAGTTGCATTAACATATTACTTTATACTTTATTAATAACTTCAGTTATTGGGTGAAAGTAATCATTACAATAATAACAGTTTGAAACAATGATCCCAAAATGTCATGGAAACTTTTTCTCAATTAGAAAGAAAAATGCTGACAAACTGCTTTGGAAAAAAGAAACAATTTGTCTACTGGTTATTAATATTATCAAGAATTATCATTATATTATATGTTCAAATTACCTTCCAGATATAATGGAAAGATATTGTATAAAACAGAAAGAATAAACCTTAAAATATCTTAAAAGGTTGTTATTGTCTGAGAAAAATAAAGGGAAACATGTTAGCTATGTAGCTTTTTCCTTCTGGAGAAAAAGTAGGGTATAAATCTATGAAATTAAACAACCAACCAATTGCATTTTCCCCAAACCTTTCTAAGTAAGATGGTTAAAACAATTCTGTATATTTAATTGTTGAATTGGGTATCTTTAAGACACCACTTTGTCATGTTCATTCTTACTTTTCTATGGCTTTTCTGTGTGATCTGCCTCCAACTATGTCAAACAAAATATTGGCTGTCTCATATTGTTGCAGAGAAAAAGAGATTGTACATGCTTTTCAATCAAAGCCTAATTTAATTATTTAAAAGAAAAATGGTCCCCCCCTTATTTTCATACCTGGTTGAACAAGAAAATTGCTGAAAATTGAGCAAGAAATCTTCCTGAATATGGTTAAGATGAATGGAAAATTTCATATTGTTAGAGCTTTCTGTCAAGTCTTGTAAGGTTGCTTGTCAGTCTATAGCTTCTTTTAGTGGGAAATCATTATTATATGTACTATAAAACATGCATTTGGATATTGAGGTGTGATTATACAATTTTAAAATGTAATAGTGATCCCATATAGGATTTTTTGCTAGTTATTGCCAGCTCATCTTGTTTACAGTTCCCTTGAACATATAAAATCCAAAACTAACTTGGAAATACATATTTCTTCTAATGTATTTGTCATCAATTAATTGCAGAAATCTAGCTTTGTATTCCAGCAATCAAGAATGTTTGGCAAAATGGCTTTTATATAGGTAAAAAAGAAAATTAATTAAAAAGAAAGGTTTGCTTTAAATAACTTCAAGTGAAAAATTATATTCTGATTTGGTAATTGTATAAAATGTAGAGAAAATTCATATAGTCTGATACAATGGCTAAGAAAAACAAGGGTTCATGGGCATCCATGGGGAGATGGGGCAAATGACAAAATATGCATAATGATATTATCATGCAATTGCTGTGATTTATGTTAATGTGTGATATGTTGGGACAAAAATGTATAATTGGTGACATTTATGTGATATATCACAATGAGGTTATTGCCATTCTGCATTATTATGGTTTGCTGCAGATGCTACTGATGAAATTCCAGGCACAAGAACCAAAATGTTTTATTAAAGAATCTGCTTTTAATGAATCCATATAAATCCTAGTGTCTACTGGCTGTCTTTGCTTGTAATGCCCTCCTCCCCTACCAATCACCTGCTCAGAGAAAAGATGTTGGAGTAAGCTTTGTCTGCTGCCTCTCAGTTTTTATAAACACACATAATTGTGTGTAATAAGGTCATAATTCAATAGACATTGCCTTTGCCTGCCAAATCTCTGCAAGAGAAACTGTTTTATATCCGAGCCAGTAAACTCTTATCATTGCAGCTATCTTCTCTACTAAGAATACTTTAGAGCAAAGATCAATCTGTTTACGCCTATATTTCCTAGGCCCTTTTAAACACTGAAGTCCAATTTGAACAGGACTAATTAAGTTGTTCAATCCATGAGCAGGCAGGAGCCACATTATGCTCTTTTGCAGACAGTACTGCTATCTGGAAACAGTCAGAGTCTTCAGTGGGAAGTCAAAGACAAACAATAAGTTGGGAATTTATTTCAAAATTTATGCTCAGAACCCAATAATTAAATGGTATTTTTGTAGTTGCTTTAAGTATTACTGATGGCTAGAATATGACATCTTTCAAAGTCCTTTTCCAGACATCTTCAAAGTGTGTGTATGTTTGTGTACATACTACTTAATATCTACAATATAAATAAGCCAGTATCAGTCCGAACCTATGCATGTTTTGGCTTCCATATAAATGACTTCTTTCCAAAGACAGGTATGTTCAGAGGATGTATTTTGTTGAGAGGGCAGATCAACTTGAATAGTCCTGGGGAACAGAGATACTCAAAATTCTAATTCCACCTTAGTTTATGTTGAGTTGTGCATACTTCAAAGCAAATTTGGAAAAATTGCTAACTTGTGCAGCCTTTCAAAGCTGAAGTGAAAACATGGGACTGCAAAGGCATTTGTTATAATGCATTTCTTATACTGTTCCTCCACCCTTTTCTCATTGAGTAAAAACTACCCATTTCAACTACTCTCTGAAGGGATGATTACTAGTAGTTTCTTCTTATAAAAATATCTTTAGTGATACAAACAAACAATGATTTTTAAAAAAACCAAAGGATTAAAAATGTACTATGTATTCTTCTCTTTTTTGAAATGAAGTCAGAGCAAACAGGTAAAAAAAAAGGTCAATATAAGTCTTAAACCAAACACACACACACACACACACACCACTTTGCAGAGAAAACTGAAAAAAGTCAGGCTGTTTTAATGAATAGTAGAGGCCCTTCATTTCCACTTACCCAAGCTTGATGGAAAAGGGCAGCATTCATCACTGAATATGCAATAGTAATGATTAGTAGACTATTCAAAATGGAATATATGTATATTAGTCTAGATGGCATTCAACTTCATACAAAATACTAAACCACAGTACCAGGCACTAAATGCAAAGGTCAGAGTGGTAACTTTCCCAAATCTAACAAAGATCTTACACGTAACAATCACAAATTAATGTGGATATCATTCCATAAGGGGTAAGGATATTTTCTAGATCAGGGGTGTGAAAGTGTTGGCCTGCGGGCCAGATGCATCATGCAGAGGCCGCGCCCACCCCAGCTCCGGCAATGTGAAAAAAGTCACAATACATCGCGACACGTCACGTGACACAGCGAGTTTGACACCCGTGTTCTAGATGAAGCCTATTGATCTCCTACTGGTGGAAATTCTCCTTTTGGTATACAAGGCAGTGGTGCCTTTTTCACTTTAACCTCATTCCTATCTTTTAAAACTCAGGCTGGTAACTGTTTTTCCTCTATCATTAGTCAACTTCGCAGATCTCTGGGCATGAAGGATCTGTCTTTTTCTCATGCAAACAAAGATATAAAAGGACCTGGTTTCAAGTAAAGGCTCTCCAGGGATAAGAGCCTGCATCTGAGTCTGCAGGCCACAGAAACTTCTTATTTGCTACTGAGCCAAGAATGTCTTGATACCCGCTGAGAAAAGCATTCTGAATTGTAAACAAAATGAAAATATAAATAATTGCACTATCCATAAGAGCCTCTTTCAAATCTAGATAATGTAGTTGAGGAAAAGCCAGACAATTCACTTGTGTCAATCATGTGGCAAAATGTTAAACTAGTGTATAGTTAGTTCCAGGAGCTCTTCACAGAGCAAGGGGAATGGGAGACAAGGAGTGGCACAATCAGCATAATGATGCCATGGAACAATGCATGGCATCACAATGCATTTGTGGTGCCACTTTTCTATTGTCACACATGTACCTCAAAGAGTCAGAATGTTTGGTGCAACAATGGTGCAATGACAGGTTGCAGACATTGTTTCCCCAGTAAAATGAAGCTGGCTCATTTTAAGTATTGCCATCTTTAGGTAAGTCACTCCTTTTAGGCAAAGAGATGCTTGCTTGTTATACAAGTTTTAGAATTTGCTGTGTTTGATTCCTACAAGTAGAATATCATGACTGAAGTGAGGGAATTACTATCACATATTTTAAATAAATATATTGCTAAAGTTAAAGCTGAAAAAAAATATGACAAGGCTATAGCTGTCCTCAAAGATTCAGCTTTTAAGGAGGTGAACCTATTAAAGATGGCAAAATTCATTTTTATAATAGCAATATAAGTTAGATTTACATTTTTTGATTTAGACATTTTTACTCTACTTTATCTTTTTTTATATAAATAACTCAAGGTGACGAACACTCTCCTTCTTCCTTCTATTTTCCTCACAGCAACCACTCTTTGATGTGAGATGAGAGACAGTGATTGTTGATTGCTTCAATTTACTAAGGATATGGGAATTCAACTTTCTTGATCTAATATAATAGTTTTTAGGTTTGTATATTCTCTGGGTTAAAATGAAGCAGCAAGTGCCTGAATTAAAAGGGACTTCAACTTTTGTTCAATTCAGCAGCATAGTACAATGTCATCTTAACTATTGGGTGTTTTTAAGAATCACAGTGGCTTCCAGGAGAAAGTAAAATGTGTATAATTCAGTCTTTTGTAACTAAATGTATTAAATGCAATTATTCCAAAATTGTATCTGCATTCTCTTTCCAATCTGCCTTTGAAAACAAATGGAATCTACTGTTCCACCCCACAAATAGGCAATTTTTATAATTATGAAATGGAGAAAATGTCAGTCTTCAAAGCAAACTATTCCTAATTACAAAATTGCTTTATAAAGAGACCCTTATAGGAAGAATACAAGGTATACAATCAGGACTTCAAAGAAGGAAGTGAATCATCCTTTTGTTCAGAACATAGAGGAGCCAAAAAGAATTTGAAGTATTTTGGTGTTTTTATGTAAGGTACAATATATTTGTATTACATAAATTAATTTTTAATTAGTAATCAACATTTTTGCCTAGAATTATCCTTTTCAATAGGATATACAAACCTCACACCATCACAAAGCTCCATAAAAAGGCCCGAAACTGTATAGAATGAAGATATATTCTTAAAAAGAGAACTAAAAAGAATACAGACAGTGAAAGGTATGGTTGAATTTAGGATCAATATGTTGGATGGCATTTCTTCTTTGAATAGTAGATAAATGATGCTCACCATCCCAAGACTGAAGATTTGGAAGGATGTTCCAGAAAAACGAAAAATGCATTTTAGATTTGTACACCATTTCAGTTCAGTGCTACAGTTCAAAACTGTAACATGTACACTGAATCTAAGGCTTCAAACTTAAGTACATGATTGCATTATTAGTGGATTCTAAAATATTTCACTCTATATGACAAAAATAGAAACTAATCTGATAGCAAATGTAAATAAAAAATATAAAATAGTCTAATGAGGGAAAAATAATACTAGTCTAATGAGAAATTGCTTTGACCTTAATTACAATTAATATAAAATTTAATAGAAAATATTGTAATTATTTATGCAACACAAGGCATATAGCCTGGTCAATTGGATGATATTTTCCCAAGTAGATTATAATTTTCCTTGTATGTGGTATAAGAATGTACATGTACTTCTCTTGACAGAGTTTTCTACCTTTGCAATAAATGGCATATGAAAGTCATTTAAATATTTCACATTTTCAGGATGGCTCAAAATACCATCAATTTAGGCCATCTCACTGCTTTTATATTTTAAATTTGAAAGTTTACCTTTTAGGGCATCCATAGTAAATAACAATTCTATACAATTTTTCAGAGAAATAAGCAGCATTGACTTGTGCTTGTAGGTAGAATAGTATGTAAGGAATGTACTACTGAAATCAATGCTCAAAACTGATTATGAAACCATAGGTATTTTAACTGGTTATAAGAACAGCCAATATGGTGAGTTTAGTTAGTTTAGTTCACATACTGGATTTAGTATGTATAACTCTGTGTTACATATCTTTATTCTTTCCATTTTTAATGTTTTATTCATGACAATATTGTTATTTTGTATGCAGAATATAAGTTTTATATACCTACTTCATTCTCACTGTGTTCAAATTATTTTTATATTTTCCCAATTCATATCCAACTCACACTTCTATATAACAATGTGGGTAGAAGAATGATTTTGTAGAGAGAACTTTTGCTTCTTTGACAAAGTAATTCCCCACAACAGACCACATACTTTCCACTTCCTTTTTTACCAGCATCTGCACCTCTAAATGTTTTATCATATATTTGCATCTGTCATAAATGTATGAGCAAACTACACAAATACTATTAGCTTTAACTGTTGCAGTTTATATATGATTTATAAGTCTTCACTTCTTTTTCTGTGTCAAACACAATTATTTTGGCATTTGATATATTAATGTTTAGATTTGTCATCCTTATAGCAACATACAATCTAACCTTCTCTGTAATTAATTTTGTTCTCAGAGAGCAACATGGCATCATTTGCAAACAGAAGCATGCAAACATTTCCCGAACCAACACATCTTGAAGATCAACCTAAGCTTTTCTTAAACATTTATTCATGAATTAAACTATCAAGAGAATATTTCAAATCCTTATCTGCTCATAGTGTACCATTTGTTAAGTACTCTACTTTTTCTCATTCATGTTTTACTTCCATCCTATTATCACTTTTACTGTGTTCAGCAACCAAGCAATCATGCTTATTCAATTCATCATATGGTTCCTTCTCATAATTGAATATATACTGAACTTTCTCACAAACAATTCTCAGGTACATGCTGAAGAGTAAACAAAACAAAACAAAACAAAGTTCTGTAGACCTGTAGAATATTGCTCACTGAAGTTTCCAAATTTTGCTCTGTGTTGATTTTCAATCAAAAATCTGCCAAATATCTTTCCAGGTACACTTAATATAGATATTGATATCAGTGGTGGGATTCAGTCAGTTCGCATCACTTTGGCAGAACCGGTAGCTATTTTTTTGTTGCCCAAGCCCAGATTGGACTTCCGGAAGCGGCATCCACACAGAGAACTGGTTGTTCACATATTTGAATCCCACCACTGATTGCTATCCAAATAATAAAATGTGTTGTGACTCTAAGACACAATCTCTGTATATACATATGATGCAATGTTGCATGAAAATATATAAAGGGTGGGTTTTGCACTGCAATGACAGGATTCCTATTTGATCCTTTGGTATCTGTGGACACCAATATTTAACAAACTAATTGACTTGCAGTTTTTATATTTAGTCTTTCTACTCTTTCTTTTCTGAGAAAGACAGAATTAACAGCACAGCACAGATGTGACCTGATCAGATATGTTAAACAAATCACACAGACCATCCATAAGCAAACCATATGCATATTTTACATCATACGAACACATATTTAATTTTTTTCAATTTATACCATCAGTACTATCATTCAATTAATCAAATCTTCATTACAGCCATAGACCAGCATAAGAAGAGTGAAATTCAAAATAATTTTAAAATCTTATATAATTTTCAGCTTTTAGAATTATTGTTGGTATTTTACTCTTCTTTGCTGGTTTGTTGATTGATACCTACATTCTCCTACCATTCTCATATTTATGATTCTCTCCCTTCACCCTGAACATTATCTTTTATATAGATAAAAGATATATGCACATATATCTAATCCTTGCAGCATTCCTTCACTTCAGTTTTATATCAAATTATTTTATTCTCTTATTGTCAGTTATATTCATACTACTGGAAGTTCTCTCCACTGATTTCCAAAACAGCTTCCCATCAAAATTTCCCTGCATTTATTTTGCTGCTTTTTAAACTGACCATTCCTTGTTCTTTTTTACAATGCTGATTGCAGGTTTTTTTTCTTTAGACATTATACAACAATATCTTTGGCAATTTTACATCATTTAAGATGCATTTATTTTATATGATTTTTTCTCATTTACAGCCTCTTTCACTTCATCATGCCAACAAACGTTATACCTCATATAGCTCATTAGTCTAATTTTACATAGACCTAAAAACCCTACTCTTCATTTTGTTCCAAGTAGCTTCTACATCCTCTTTCCTTTACTTCATTTTTGATTCAGGTTGTTGGAAGTATAATATGTCTTCTAAACCTTTCCATGATGTACACAAATTTGCTTTTCTTATAGTTGTTCTAATTTAACTCTTCTTTCTTAAGCTTTTTTTTCTTTTTCTTTCATATCTTTTTTCCCCAAAATCCATTCTTAATACTGTCAAGAAATGGTCTGCCCCACATTCAGAATCTCTCATTATCCTTTTATCCTTTAATAATTCTTTCAATCATTCATCATAAACAATCAAATCAACCATGGTTTACATTTGAATTGATTATTTCATTATATGTACATATTAATAGACATTCTTAAATTGTTTTTGAAGCAAAAAACTTTTTTCTAACTAGATATTCAGATATCATTCTTATTCATTTTGGGGTATCTACAATGATTCATTCATTTCTGGTACTCTTTCCACATATGTTATTTACAGAAATATTTTTCATGAGATGTTTGGATTCAGAGTTTGGTAGTCATGAACCTTACCTATGAGTATTATTAATATAAGTGCAGAATTTTACTGATATCCCATTAATTTGGGGGCACATCCCCTACCTTGAGAAATATTGTTTTACAAATTATGGCTATGTGGGCAACTGTTCACATACAAGGGGGAACATCCCCAAATATACGAAAATCCATATTTTTCTTTCCACAGATTTTGAGACCCATATTCTTCAGCAGAATCAAGCTGGAAATAGAAATCTGCTTTGAATCATTAAAAAACAGTCTTCTTTATGTTAGCTCAATGGCAGTCTCTTAGGGGTTGCCCTTGAGTCTACAATATGCAATATTTAAGCTCCTTGTAATAAAATGGCACAGGATAAAATGCTCCTTATAGAATTTGTTACATAGAATGAATCAGAACTCTGAAATAGAACCCCTTGTACTTCTTTCACTAAAGTGATATACTCTTTTCATTTATATTGACATGAACAGCCGGTCTGTATGCTGATTCAAATAATCAGCCAGACATCACTTTAAATTGTGTCACTATTTCCACTATCCAGATAAAATCACAAGTATGTAAATAACATCATTGAAACTATTGAATGGGTAATAAATAGTGAAAGTTATTTATCTAACATAAGCAGTCTTTTAATCCTTATCAGGCATGGATCTTCTGATCCATCATGTGTGTTCAGAGAAAACTTTAATCCAAGTGAGAATTGTATCTGCATTAAAAAAATAGGACTGAGTCCTGTCATGTGGAAATATGCGATTTAACTTCGATGCATATTTGAAAAAACTTAATTTTAATCTATGTTAAGCCATTTATATGACTAGTGTGATTAGAGTTTCATTTCAGATAAAATCCCATTGGAAAATGATAAGTAGTTAATCTTGAAATCAAAAGGCCTGAGTTAATTTGTTTTCCTACTCAATATATCTGTAAGGTAAATATCCAAAATGTTCCTATCATGAATAGGTGAAGCTCACATTTAAATGGGAAATGTAATCAAATAGGAAAAAAGTAGTAATCATATCTAGACAGGAAAATAGAATCTGTCCCTTATTTGTTTACTTATAAAATGTATAGGACCAAATGCGTAACTCTGGGGGGATAAAAATTAAAAACAGAATAGAAACAGTGAACAAAATTTTAAATAACCCAGAAGGCAGCCTGTTTGTTCCCTGTTGGATGTTATTTTAGTTTGCTGATATGCTGCCTGCTCAAGAAATAGAATATATTTATATATTAGAGATCTCTTGAACATTGGGATACCTTCCCCTTGTTTAGAACATTTGTTTAAAATCAGTGTGGTCTTTAAAGAATGCATGAACAATTGGTCAGTCATTTATGAGTCTTCATGGATTATTAAATACAGGGTCATTTCAAATAATACTTATTTGATTTACTAGTTATTTCTTCTTATTCTCCACCAGCTTTTCATCTGTTTGCATATCATAAAGATTTATAATAAGGTCTCCACAAAGGGAAACTAAGAACCTGTTCTGATTGTTTCTTTTATATCTTTCATATTCATAAACATTGCACATTTATTTAAATTTTTCTAGTACAGAAGTCACAGCTCTGCACAGGACTGTCATACTTTTATTATGCAGAATATATTAGTTCACTTTGACATTCCCTGTGGATTCAATCAATACTCTGGAATACTATGTAGATTAAATCCATTTTGCTATTCAGCACCATCAACATCCCTAAAAGTAGTTGACACTAGATTTATGAGAACCAATCTCCATGTTCCATGATTCATACAGTACCTAATGTATTACTGAGACTTGATCTACTTCTAGAGCTTCATGTATGAGAGTCTAGTTGAAATTAAAACTTGCAAGCAATTCTTTAATATAACTTGTTCTTGTACACAAATTCTATTGCAAGAAAACTATAGCAACTGATTCTCATTATGGGCTTTCAATTCAAATACCAATAACAGTAGGTATCAATCAAGCTATTTCCAAGGTAAAACAATTTGTTTTAGATCTTAATTTGCAACTGGACAGATCCATATCCAACATTATATTTTAGGAAAATTTTATCCTAACACTTTTGCTACTTCCAATGATTTTGAAAATGAACTTTTACCCTTTAAACAGAAAGGCATTCATGTTAGAAAATTTACCACCCAACAATTGAAGCTAGGGAAATTTTTTATTAATATTCTCTATTTACATTGCTATTGCAAGTGCTTAGAAATAGCCATTGTTCCATTGTTTCATTATCCATTATCTCAGGACTGGAATCAGTTGTGGCATGAATCCTATATATCTATTTATCAGAAGATACTTCTATGACAAAGGTATTAATTTGTTTTACTGTAATAACCAACAGAATCCAATGGCTTTAGGCCTGAAAGTTTGGAAGATTATAAACATACATACCTATATTTATATATACCTAGTACTATTTATTATTTTACTATAATTGTTTATGAATGTGCATGTTTATGTGTATATTTATCATGTTTGTTCATGCTTTTTATATTGCTTATTAGTTTATTTTCTTTTTTCTTTTAATTTGGACTTCAACTAGAAATATACAAATCTCAATCAATTCCTTCCTTCCTTCCTTCCTTCCTTCCTTCCTTCCTTCCTTCCTTCCTTCCTTCCTTCCTTCAACATGAAAGAACTTTTCTACATAAAGATCTGAATTTTTTAACTCTTTCCACTTTTCCTGAATGTGCATGCCTGTTTTAAGGTTCACCATTTGGTTTTTAATCATTATTCCCACCTATCAATTACCTTCCCCAGTACTATCTCTCATAGTGCCAGTGCCTGTCCTGACAGTATTCTGCCCCTGTTTACAAATGGCATCTCAATTTAGCCATTTAGCCATTCAAAGAGATAGCTTAGGTTCTTCTCCCACTGCCCTAACTATTTTACAGCTAGGAAATATGAGATTACTGTTTATCTGAAAAGTGCTACTAAGACCAATCACAATTTTTGGGAAAATTTAGGCCTCCCCTACTCTTGGTACTGTGTTCTATTAGTAGACAATTCAAAACCATCTGATCTTATCTATTTTAAATAAACAATAGTAAGTATCTCTCATTCTGGACTTACATTGCAACACCCAATATATGCATAAAGTTTCAGAAAGATGCAAAGTTACTGCTAATGTTGTGGTTCTTTATTAATACATACTATGCCAGGGTATCATTGTAGGGTGTGTTCAGGTGGATGAGGGGAACATTTAATTGAAAGCTTTCATGTCTGTTCCTCCTACAGGCATAATAAGAAATGCAATCATAGAAATTAGCAGAAGACAAAGTTCATAAAGTCTGAAATATTGTACTTCTCTTTATCCTTTTGCCAATCTAAAGATTTCCTTGGGGCACAAAAAAATTGAACTCTTTCACAATGAGTTCTTAATATTAAAACCCAAGAGCTCCTTGGTGGCCTGGCAGGAGTCTTTTCATGTTCAACATGCAAGAGTCCAATAATTCTGAGAACTTTTTCAAAGGATAATTATGCCCATTGAAAATATTTTGTGGCAAGTTTCATGTATCATTTTTCAAAGCGCCATCAGAGAAAAGTATCTTAGTGAACCGACTGAAGATAAAGAAACTTGTTCAACATAATTAAAGACAATCATTCACATAGCTTAGCAGTGGGATCTTACAAACAGAGCAATACTGAATATTAACTTATTTTATTTTAGGATCAAAAATAATTATTTTAAAAGGCTGAGGGAAAATACTCCCTCATTGCAATATTTTATATATAGTACTTAATAAAAATTGAAACTTGTCATTGTACATATGGCATTTCTTTATTAACAAAATAAAGAAACAAAAGAATCATAAAATAAAGTCATAGAATCATAGTCTTGGAAGAGATTGTTTAACTTTTGCTTATTTCAAGGAATCTAACATACCGGTAAGTCATCTCTGACAGATCAATCAATCAGAATAGAGCTTGAAGGGACATTGGAGGTCTTCTAACCCAGCCCCCTGTTCAAGCAGGAGACTCTATTCCATTTCAGTGATGAAGCACCACAACTTCTGAAGGCAAGCTGTTCCACTGGTTAATTGTCCTCATTGTTAGGAAGTTTTTCCTTAATTCCAGGTTGCTTCTCTCCTTGATTAGTTTCTATCCATTGTTTTTTGTCCTGCCCTCTGGTGCTTTGGAAAATAAATTGACCCCCTCCTCTTTGTGGCAGTCTCTCAAATACTGGAATACTGCTATCATGTCCTCCCTAGTCCTTCTTTTCTCTAGACTAGCCAAACCATCTTTCATATGTTTTAGCCTCCAGGCCTTTAATCATCTTAGTTGCTCTTCTTTGCACTTTTTCCAAAGTCTCAACATCTTTTTTGTAATGTGGTGACCAAAACTGGATTCAGTGGCCTTATTAACGTTTTATAAAGCAATACTAATAACATGGTTTTCCAGACTGTAGTTGAATGGATCCAGTGAAGGGGAGACTATAACTTCTTTGGACATTGGTATCTACCATTGGACTGTTTTTGTTTTTAGGACATTTTTTTCTAACATTCCATTAATATCTACTTTCAATCCATTAGCTCTTTACTCTAGAATGATATAAACTAGGTTTGATTTTCTTCTTCATAACTTGTTTTTCTAAAAATTAAAAGATTCCCAGTTTCTTTAATCTTCTTTTTCAGAACTGTTTCTACTCTCCTAAACATTCTTTCTCTCTACTTTTGTGAATTTCTTCAATAGCCTAAATGATAAAAGTGAAACTAAATTTTATCCAAGTTACTGAAGAGATTTTACTCTGTTGTTTCTATTTAGAAACTACTTCTGGACTTTGTACTTCAGATGGGAAAAAGGAAATTTTGATTTTGGATTTTGCTGATTAGATAGGTTTTTTGTTTTAGAAATGGTATATAATACTATATGCTAGTATGTTAGCTAGTATTTACATAGTAATATATAACATTAGCTGATATATATAAATAGTAGTGGGATTCAAATACGTGAACAACCGGTTCTCTGTGTGGATGCCACTTCTGGAAGTCCATTCTGGGCCTGGGCAGAAAATTAACAGCCAGTTCTGCCAAACTGGTGTGAACCAACTGAATCCCACAACTTATATAACTATGTAAAAATAAAAAGTTGAATTATGTTACTATTTTATTCTACTGCACAAAAAAAGAGTCAGAAGTCAATGCATTTCTTTTTCTTTCCCCTTTTACCCTACACTATTTCCTCTTTCTTTTTTCCTTTCTCACTTTTTAATTTTTTTTGTATTTTATATTTCAATAAACTAATAAAATTTGCAAAACTCAGATTAAATCAGATTTATTCTTATTTAGCAGGAGAAACCCAAATTCTAGATATAGCATAAGGCCATATATAGATTTATAGTCTAGAATATGAGTTAAATTAAGCATCAATTTACTTATTTTGGACATTGAAACATATTCTCAAAATTTAATTACCATTCTTCCTCAGAGGGAATCTCCCATTGTTTCCAATAAGAAAAAGAGATAACTCTTTTGCAGCAGTTATTACACACAATGTTAATTTGGTATACTTTGTGGGAATATAAGATTTAGAAATAATTTAATAAGAAAATAGCAGGTTGGGATAGTCCCTTTCTGATGTTTCCTTAAGTTGTTTAATAGGCATAATTATATCAGCATTCCTATTTTTTTCTAAAGCAAAACTCTTTAAGATATTTCCTTCAAGTTATTCTTCTTCAATTTTTGAAAGGATTTACTTTAAAGCAATCCTGATTAAGTTTGCTATGTTTCAGCCAGAGATATTTTTACCAGTCCAACTCATTTTGTGACAGCAATCCTTCGCCAATAAATCAAGTTTATTCTTTCCAAGCATTTGCATAGATTGTCAATATTCTTTTTTTCCTATTTTCAGTTTCTTTGAGTAGACTAGAAGACTCAGAGTTAAAAGAAATTACTCCAGATGAACCAGAATGTCAGTTTTGCAAGACACCAATTCAGAACTTACCTCAAATATAAGCACCATCAGAACAGCTGAAGCAGACTCAGTGAGTAGAGGGGAGAGAAAATGCTCAGGCAGTCTCCTTGCCAATCACAGGAGTAACTTTCCTAATCAAATGCAGCTGGTTGCAGCCTGATTTAACAGAATAAGAGTTGGAAGGGACCTTGGAGGTCTTTTAATCCAACCCCCTGCTCAAGCAGGAAACCCTGTACCATTTCATACAAGTGGCTGTCCAGTCTGTTTTTAAAAGCCTCCAGTGATGGAACACTGAAAACTTCTGAAGGCAACCCATTCCACTGTTTAATTGTTCTCACTGTTAGGAAATTTCTCCTTAGTTTTCGATTGTTTCTTTCCTTGTTTAGTTTCCATCCATTGTTTCTTATCTTGCTTCTGGTGCTTTGGAAAATAGGTTGATCCTTCTTTTTTGGGGGCAGCCCCTCAAATATTGGAACACTGCTATCATGTCATCCCTTATTCTTCTTTGCACTAGACTAGACATACCCAATTTATGCAACTGTTGTAAATATGTTTTAGCTTCAATGCTGACCCATGTTTCCTTGTTGGAAATAACTATCTGATTTCCCATTCTGGTATGTTGTTCCCGTGTCTTCTAATGTTAAGGAACCTGAAAGTCAGGCCCTTAAACTGGTTATTAAACACTCCTTGGCTCTGTTAATCCCAGACTAAATGTTGACTACTGTTCTGTGGGTCCTGTGGAAAGTGAAACTTAACTTCAGAGATTTGGCTTTATGATATGTTGTTTGTCTGTTTAGCCTTAACTAAACTGCTTACCATGACACAGCAACCCTTTGCATCTGTTTAAAATCTGAGTAGAACATGACCACTAAGGCTACCATTGCATTTTGCTTCATACTTTGAGCTTTAGAATATGTGATTGTACATTTCTGATCATTTGTTTTTCACATGGATTACCAGGAAGATTTATTGTAAGTAGCTTACAATATTGTCATATTCCTGATATTCTTCACAAAGGCTAGTTTCATCAAAGCAAAATGAGCAGTTGAAGAAACCTAGCTTTCCCCTGGTATTGTTATTTGTCATATCACAACAGTGTTAGGCTTGCACTTAAACTCATGTTCAAGACTTGTCTCATTCAAGTCAGTGGAAGCTTTATGAACATAATTAGGCAAGAGCTGCCATTCTAATGCAGGTAAGAATGAAGTCATTTATCCTCAGATCTGTTGAATAAAGTGTACAGAAATCAAGACCTATGTAAAGGTTGAAGCTCTAGGATTTAACTTCTAGTCTCTTTAATTTCTAGGCTCTTTCCTGAGTCAACAAATAGTTGGCCTTCTCTTGGAAAGAACCTACTTTATGTTAATATAATGGTTTTCCCTAGTCTAGGAGCTGCTGGTTTCATTCCTTACACAGAATTTATTTATTTATTTATTTATTAGATTTATATACCACCCTATCTCCCTTACGGGACTCAGGGCGGTGAACAGGCGATACTAAAAACCACGATAATAAATAAATAGTTTCTGTTCTAAAATCGAATTAAATAACTGGCCTGTTCTAAAAACACACCCATACATACATCTCCATGAAACAAGGAGCTTAAACTAGGTGAATTGATCATAGTTTGTGATTTCTTTTAGGAACATTTAATGTAACCTTAAAAATATTCATTATACCAAAATTAAAGTAAAAATCTCTGCTTTCCTGTGAATTTAACATGTCAGAATAACATGTTAGAAGCCATTCATTCATTCATTCATTCATTCATTCATTTATTCATTCATTCTGCCTGATACAATGACTCTGGGTGGCTTACAATCTTTATGTGTTTATTTTAGAAGTAAATGTATATCTCATATTTCATCTACAATTTGAAGATGGAAAATGATTCTTCCATTTAATCTTCAAATAAGAACTTGGTGAACTAGGCTTAGTTGAGAGTTTGTGACTGATAAAAAGACATTTATGTGATCATTTAGTGACTTAGTAAGTCATGTAATAATCCTCTGAAACAAATTTGCTTCATGAAACTTTTCCCTCAAATAAATTCATCAGCACAGCACTTAAAGTCCTCAATCATCTTCCTTGCCTCAAAGAAAGAAAAGAGAAAAATGCAAAAAGCTATGGCTATATTCCTGTACAGAACAGAATTAGGCACTGATCAGAGTGAAACTATTAGCCTATAATACACAGTGTTTCATCAAAGCCTAGCTTTTGAGATGTGACAACAGACATCAGTAATTGCCAAAACACAAGCCTTATTTATAGATTTGGGAGGAGAGAGATAAATACAACACATACAAATTCCAATTAAGAATAAACCATCCTAGCTTACATAGCTACTGCATCTCATATACAACTGACAGAAATATAGTCCTTTGCATATTGTTCATGACTTGCCTAAGATGCTTAGAAAACAAAATAAGAACTGATAACAAAATAATAACATAACAAATGATATTGCCACCTGATCCTTAGAAATAAAAGCATAAAAATATATTGAGCACCTATTTCATGTGTTTATATGTACATGCACGAGCATATATTCACATTAAAGCTGCAGCAACATTTTTACTTCAGAAAATTGAAAATGTCATATAAGGAAATCTTGCATTCAAAATGTAGCCTTAATCTCTGTTCCTCCATCTCTGCCTAGCATCTCTGTTGACTGTGTTTACTTTAGTGCATTACCAAAATACAGGTTTTTATTTATTCTTCCATCATGGCAGATAGAACCACCTGGCAACCTTGGCTGATCATTGAAGATGTTAGGTGTCAGATGGGTTTTGTAATTGAATGGAAGATGCACTAGGAAATCTCTGACAGCAAGCTAATCTGGAAAAACAAACAATATCACAAAGGAAGGAAATGTCCATATTTTAGAAAGGAAACAATATGAATGTATTCATGTCATCACTGAGGGAGATATTATCTTTTAGTTTCTTCTTCCAGTTTAAATTCTGCATTCTGATTTAGAGTTAGAACCAGTCTCTTCATTTTAGACTCTTCATTTTATTTTGTAGACCTGAAGGTTCACTTTTGAGACTAATTTTAAAGACAATTGAATTGAGTTTAAAGAATGGTTGAACCAATTTAACCAATTTCAAATTTATGCAGTGAGGTGAATGAGAGAAGATATGATTGAGACATTGCTTTTGTTGTTATTACATTTTTTGTGAGCAAAGCCCCTTTTTCCCTATCAAATCAAAAATTTGAACTAAATCTGCTGAACAATCCAAATGGATATTTCAAATAGGATTGTTTCAATATTTTGAATTTGAACAACATTTCAAATTTATTAAATGGGCTACTTTGAATAGGAATGGTATTTCAAATTGAATATAGGAGAGAGACTGGCAGAATCTAGGGGTGGAATCAAAAGAAGAATCAGTCTAGAATCTCTATATAGGCCAAAATGGACTAATCCTCCACCTTGAATACTGTTAATTTCACCTAGTGCCAAAATAGTGCTAACCATTAGTTGAGTAGATTTCTGTGCATAAACAGGAACAATAAATCAATTTAATTGGAACTTAATATGTGGTCCTGGTCTTTTGCGCCTGACAGAGTAACTACTTTGAACTGAAATGGTTTGATGTTTTGAAGTTAATCAAGAATTAGAATCTGATCAATGATGATTCACATACCCCTATTATTTAAGTTTATTATGTTTTTGTCTATGGTGACTATTCTATGCCTCTTTAGTGTCAAGGTAGAAAGTAGGGTCTAAATATTGTCATGCATAGACAAGTTTTGAGTCTATGGCACAGCTGCATCCTGTGATCATTGTCATTGTCAGTATCATTGATCCAACATCTATAAAAAAGAAACATAAGGTAATATAAAGTTTAAATAACTTGATGGAAGAACACATTTTACATGTGTACATTTCTGGTGCAGTCCTATTGGAGCTAGGGAAAATTCTATTGTAAAAACCTAGAATGCTGTTGTTACAGCTTTCTGTTGTGGTAAACTAAAATGGAGATTCACTTCTAGGATAGTATATAATCCAATCAAACCAAAAGAAATTATTCTTGCCTTAAAACAAAGTCACCAAAAGAAAAGGGCAGAAGCTTGCCCTGTCAGTTTATATGCAGTATCTCACCTTGCCAGTTTTCATTAAGTTTTCTCCTTTGGTGATTCCTTATTATTTTTTTCATATTATGCTCATCCGTAGTGGATGTTCAGTGGGGAAGGAAACTTAAGAAAGCTATCAGGACATATTATGGTCTTTCAAAACAGGAGATGGAGAAAAGATACCTTGCTAACATCAAAAGGATCATTTTAATGTAAATCATCCAGGTCACTTACAGTAGGTAAGATGTGTGATGTAGAAATTTAATAAATAAAATCAATGAATGTATCAATCAATAATAATTATAATTTATTCATGGACAAACTCTTTCCACACTGATAGAACCTGGATGGAAACTTAGGAGAAGCATTTTTAACACCCTCTACCACGTTTATCATTGTTTGATAAATATTTCTTCATTCTGTTTATGTATTGTTTTTACATTCTCTTTTTCTCTTGATCCTATGGCTGAATAATTAAATATTAATTTTAATACCATAACAAAAAAAACCGCTTGAAACTAGGTTGGATTGATACAGTGAATAACTGGCCTGGAATCTCCTAGTGATCTTCATAGATGAATGGTTATTGTGACATTAATTGCTACTTAATCAATTACCACTACACTAACTGTTTTTTGATATAGATTCTACACCCTATTTCCAAAAAACTTCTTACACTCAGTAAGACAGAGATTTGTCATAAGAATTTCACTTGTTTAGAAGGTATCTATTAATTTGGGCCCTTGGTCATATTATTGGAATAATTCTTCTACGACATCTGTAAATTTATGGCCTCTTTTTTCTGTTTAGAATAAAATATTATTATATTCTATCAACATAGTCAACATAGTGGGCAAAGATTGCTCAAATGAAAAGTTTGCTCAAATGAAAAGATTGCTCATCAGAAAACCATAATACGTAAGCAATAGAATGCATTGTAGCACAAATCTATACCGTATTTGTTCTGTAAATCAATGTGTTGTGACTTCTGATAAATCCATGTCATGTAAATCAATCTATGGAGTCAGGTAAATATATTACCATGCTAGCTCATGTCTTTCTAAAGCTTGAGATATTTGTTTAGAAGAAATCTAGTGGAAGAGCTGATTTCTTCATACAAAGTTTGCTCTTACAGTAAAATTTAGGAATGTCAAATCGCTAAGCTGAAGAGAAAAGAGATCAAGAATAAATATGTCATTTTACATCTAATCATGTTATAAATGTGGATTCATTTTTTTAATATTATATTTTGATATAAATCAGAGTTTCTAATCAGGATGTGGTACTGCAAAATTCTTACTTGCAGCTTGCTTTCTATGTGGAGCCACCATCTTATCTCTTCAAAACTAGTAAGCAGTTACCTACCACTTTGACACTAGAAGACTAGGAAGCTCTCATAAATTTACTTTAAATTAAAGTATATGCTACCTTGCAAATATTCAAACTGCATGGCACAAACAAGTCTTGTGTCTGTATAGTATGTGTTATCTTCAGCCAATCCCACACATGAACAAAATGAACAGAAATCCCCTTCCTGCTTACATTGCCTTACCCTCTTCAATGTGTCTTACAATTCCAAGCATGCCTTCATTTTCAAAAAGTTAATACTGAAAACAGTGCTTTTTCTTCTTAAAAAAAAGGTGCCGGAACTCACACACGTCATATAACCCGCCTTGCCTACCCTACAAGGTTCCATCCAAAAAAGGTGCCAGAACTCCGTTCTGGGCGTTCTATGAGGAAAAAAAGCACTGACTGAAAGAGATAACAATACTCTTCAGATGCAAAATATTGCTTAGATATCCATTGTACACCACTGATTATCCAACAGTGTTGCCCAAACTTTCCACTGCTACAGTTGGGAGTCTCCAATGGTAAATTTTCCTCCTTAGCTACTTCTGAGAAATCTTCATAACATTCAGCACTACTAAGTTGTTATGATTACTTGTTGACTTAGTTTATGATACTGGACATGCTAGGCTCTCAACATTCCTATAATTTAATCCTATGTGTAATACTCTGAAGAAAACTCAGGGATCAGATGACAGGTAACAATGAAGCTGTATATACAGAGAAGATCTGAAATCAAAGCCTATATCTTTGTAGTTTTTTTTTTCTAGGGTTTTGTCAAGCCCAAAACCAAGCATGGCATGTGGCAAATCTTCCAAGCTGAGTTCTTAACAGTTTCATACCTAAGTTGTGTGAAATGCATGCCAGACTATTTACTATTTGCATCTACAATACACTCTGTGAACTATTAGGGAGGGGCTATATTCACCCTCTGTCTCACACATAATATCTGGGCTGAGTTTCCCTTACTCCTCTGGAATACACCCCTTCCTTTCTGGGCACCCACTACCTCACTGCATTCCATCAAAGGTTTATATTCTAAGCTGCTTCTCCTGCTTTTCCAAGCCATTGAATGTTTGACCATATAAGGCCATGTGAGAAAGCTGAATTATGTTGACAAAAGTTACTTTCAACCTGAAACCTGCTGGATGCTATCTTACCATCTTCATTCTTGATAGATTAGTATCATATATATATATAAAAGGATTTAGTTAAAAATAATAAAAATCTATTTTCAAAATACAGTGCCTTATGCATGTATGTTTTTAATATTCTTTTGGAACATTTTATAGTTTCAGTAGCTATTTTAATACAGTATGTTCAGAATTATCTTTAGTATTGCATCCATTAATTTAATTATTTATTATTAATTAACTTTAACGATGGCTATATTATTACTTTGTTTTCACCCAATAATGATCTAAAATAAATACACATTTAAATTTCCTAACAGAATTATCATGAATGAAAAATAAGATTATTTCATAAGCATACTTAAAGATTTATTCCAAATGGTTTTTAAAAAAATGATAACTTGTGCCTTTTGTTACATATTAGCAGCCTTTATATATTATAACTATGTACTATCTGAATTTTTGCAACTGACAGGTACAACTGATAAAGTCAACATATGACTTAAAAGGTAAAATTCCAATTATTTAACTGAAAAGTATGCCCCATTGATTTCAAGGTCACTTTATAACAACATCCCACTTTTGTTTAATTTTTATTTATTTATTTGCCTATAATTTTTTTATATCTTTTAAAAATCAAGTGTTTGATATTGCATTCACTTATATGCAGTTCTTCCAGAACACTCATGTTGCCATTCTTTATAGTATATAAAAAGTACACTTTAACATAAATAATTATAATCAACTTGATAGTAACTGCTCAATGAAACCTGTTGAAATGAATAATTTATCTATTTATAATTAACTATATTTACAAATATTGTTAATACAGTTTAAAAAAAACATCTTATCAAATAATTTCCAGGGTTATACATAATTGAAGATTACTGACCTTGATTTAATTCAAAATAAATTCCAAATTCATTATGACTGCTTTATAGATGGATTTTTATTTTTCAGTAAAATTAAAATAAACTTATTCAATTCATTATTCACCTTTAAATTATTTTGAACAGATCACAGAAAAATGTATTTATTGTTACTTTTTTTTTACCTAAAAGCTATGTTCAAATATCTAGTTCCATATATGAAGACAAGGAAAATATATATTGGCCAGGAATCAACAATAGTTTCACTTTGGCTGATGGTAAATCAACCCCTTCATTGTCATAATGAATAATATCCATTCCAAAAGGCAGTCTGGGATTGCTGATCCCCATCTGACAGACTATGTGTGCATTTAGGGACATCCTTTCATGCTCATTGAAGACATCCTTTTTCATCTATTTCATATTGTCCCTTAAAGTGAAAAATATTGATAAGGTCTACTGGCCTCATGATTACAGGTGAATGCAGTACAGGATGGAATCAGCTTAAGTGCAGGCAACCTTAGCAGGTTAACTTCAAAATCCCACTGTGTTAGCAATCCATATGTCTGAGAGTTAATATATTTAGTATTAGCTAATACTACCTTTTATTCTGAGATATTTTTAAGTCTGACCATCCTATGTTTTTATCTTTTTTTTCATTCTTTAGAAGAATAGAAGCTTTAAATGGATGTTATAGAGGCAGACACTTTTTTGACACCCACAATCAATTAAGTCAATTCTGATTTGGTCATCAAAACTAAAAACAATATTATAGGTCTGAAAAAGATATAAAATGGCTAATATGATTAAGATTTAAAACGACTTCTTTATGACTGGTATCCAAGACTATAGCTTCCAAATTAAGATGGGAGTAACAGAAAAAAGGCAATATTGATAGAGGCAGCTAAAACATGCATCATCATCATCATCATCATCATCATCATCATCATCATAAAGTTGGAAGGGACCTTGGAGGTCATCTAGTCCAACCCCCTGCTCAGGCAAGAAACCCTATATCATTTCGGACAAATGGCTGTCCAGTCTCTTCTTAAAAACTTCCAGTGTTGGAGCATTCACCGCTTCTGGAGGCAGGTTGTTCCACTGATTAATTGTTCTAACTGTCAGGAAGTTTCTCCTTAGTTCTAGGTTTATATTTCCTGATTGCATTATATTGCCTTGAAGTTCTACATTGCTCAATGTACAAAGGACTCTTAGAAACTTAATGCACATCTTAAAACATTCACAGTACAATTAAAGCATCCATGACAAATATGAAAAAATATAAGAAACAATAATAGAGCTCTCAGTATAATTAATAAAACCTGATAGCATCCACTTAATAACTATCAAATGTTCTCCAGAAGATTCTGTCTTTACCAACATCTGGAATGCTGGTATTAATCAGACAAGACTATCATTTAAGGATAAAGCTGTAATAGAGAAACAATCTGCCCTCAGCATCTGTTACTTCACAACCATAAGAGACCAGTAGCAACTTTATCCCGAACAACCATCTTGGGTCAATTCTGAATGGAAAAGGTGGCTCTTTAGCCATGTAGGGCTTTATAGATTAAAAACAGCAATTTGGATTACACCCAGAAATCTAGGCCACCCATTATAAATAAATGCAGGGAAATGCAGAATTAATAAGAGGACAAATGTATTTATACTATCTATAATTATGGAGATTGTTGCCAACAGATGCGAAGACTGGTGCTATGTTACAGTCTTCTAAAGAACTGGATAATTTAATGGAGTATAAGACTATCAATGGCAATCTAATTTTTTATGACTGTTTGATACTTCCAGAATTATAATTTGTGTTCCTGGAATATTAGCTGCTATAGAGAGATATTACTTTCTCAAGTTTCCTAAATTCATTTTGTGACACAAAATGCAGGGCATGATCCAGCAAATTGCTCGTATATTTTTACATGTATTGCAGATGGTTACTATTCCTTGGCAGCGTCTGAGCCTTTAGAATTTTTTCTCTTACTATCAACATTTCAACCTTTCAGTATCAAGTGAAGAGTTGTTTTCTCCTCTTACATTCAGATTGTAATAGCCACAGACTGGCTGAGCCCTATTTCCCATTGCAAAAATCTGTGCAGTATTATGATACTGAAGGTATTTTTCATATACTTTCTATACATTAATACATACTTTTGTTTATAATTATTTTATTTATTTTTATTTATCCATCCAAGGCATTTATCATTATTCCAGTTGTGTCCCACCTTTATTATTTTTATAAGTAACTTAAGGTGGCAAGCATATTTAATACCTCTTCCTTTTCCTATTTTCCCCACTCTTACAACAACCCTGTGAGAAGAGTTGAGCTGAGAGAGAGTCACTGGTACAAACTATCATTCATTCATTCATTCATTCATTCATTCATTCATTCATTCATTCATTCAATCTATAATCATTAGTACCACTGACAAGCCAAACATATTTTAATAAATGAAACAAATATTGCTATAAGTGTGGAAAGCATGGCTTTGTATTTATATATAAAAGTATGCATTCGAAATAATCCAGTGGCAAAAAGTAGCAAATATAACCAGTGATCTCAGTGACACTGTGTCATTCACATCTTTTAACATAAAATTGCTGTGAGGATAACATTAAGATGGCTGGGCTATTAATGCAGGAGTGGATGACTTGTGGTCTTAGAATCTTTGTTTTAGCTACCATGGTTCACAGAGCCCTCTCTGATCATAAATATTGGAAATTTGCTACACTGCGGCATGAAACAGGAACAAAAAGGTACAAACTTGAAACTAAGCTTAGCATAACTTTAGAAACCCCAGAACGATTTTAGATTCTTCCTGAAAATGGCAGAAATCAAGAAAAATCCTAGTTCTACTCAGTTGTTTCATTATTCTGTCCTCTAAGGACCTTGCACTCCTCCAAAATATTATGTGTATCCATACATATTTATTCCCCATCCATAGAGAAATAAAAATGTAATTTTAAAAACTTTTTTGAAAACCAAGAAAAGAAAGAAAAGACTATTTTTCAGCCACCTTGTGTGATCTGGACAGCCAGTAATATGCATTAAGTGCATTTTGAGATTTCATTTGAAAAAACAAAGTTTAGAATTCTTTAAATGTTGATGGAGATGCTTGACTAATGAAACTGATTAGCTTTACAATCTCATTCCAATCATTCCACTTTCCTCTTGAAATCCATCCAAGGCATTTGTCATTATTCCAGTTGCACAAAACCGCTCCAGTTACACACACCAGGCTCACTGAAAGACTTGTCAAGACTGCAACAGTAATTCACAAATTCACTAAAATTCCCTGCTCCACTGAGCAGCATGACAGCTCTGCCGACCGCAGTAACATTTCTATTCAAACTGGCTTTGGTACTGAAACTATAAATATCCTTGCAATATTTCCTGCTTCAGAACATAAAGACAGCTTTACAGCACTGATAAAATAGAAATTACTTTCTCTCTGAGGTCTTGCTGGAATTTTAATGTCTGTTTTGCAATAAAGTAGCTCCTACACATTTCGATTTGAGAGAGAGAGAGAAAACAAACGGTCTAATTTAGTTACAATAATGACTCCTCTTGTGTTGTCAGCCCTGATCTGTTCCTTGGCTGGAGGGCTGCTACAGTGTGTACTGTTGAGAGCTATTGTGATTTTTATAGTAATATTAAATTTTGTTTCTCTGCCCTCCCCTCTCAACTCAAGATCTATAAGCTTGCTTAATTATAACAATGCAGCAACAAGAACCTAGAAATAAAGTTTGTGTGTGCCAGAGGTGCCGGTGGTGGAAGTGGGAGTGTGAAGTGGGGTCACTAAAGTTTACAATCCTTAATAGTGTTTGGGTAAAAATTATTTATCATAGCTGTAAAACTGTTGACCAAAGATGACAAGAATTTAAAATTTCTTCAGTTGAAAATTGGGTGAAAATTGGCTACTGCTGAGCTCATCAACATAATCTTTAATTATGCAGTATCTTCTATTTCAGTCTTTGTTAATGCTTTCAAAGAAAGTAAAGCTCTTTATTTCTCTTTCCATGTATGAATACCAAGTCTTCAATTGATTTGAGAGAGAGAGAGAAAACAAACGGTCTAATTTAGTTACAATAATGACTCCTCTTGTGTTGTCAATTGAGCAGGGGGTTGGACTAGATGACCTTAATTCCAACTTAGGTCCCTTCCAACTTTACTATTATTATTATTATTATTATTATTATTATTATTATTATTATTATTATTATTATTATTATTATTATTATTATTATTATTATTATTATTATTATTATTATTATTATTATTATAGCCTATACATTGCAGACAGCACGTAGTGGAGAACGAAAGAAGTAGAACTAAAGGACACAATCCATCTGGGTTGGTTTTTTTTTAAGAAAGCCGCATTGAAATGAATGATGACAGTGGACAATAGCTTCCCAAGAGTGGAATGTGATTCCTCATTTGCCTAAAAGATGCATGCCACAAACAGACAGAATTGTACAGTGTGTCCAGTTGCTAGTAAATACTACTGAGCACTAAAATGGAATTAAACCTGCTCAGATGGCAAATTAGAGATGTTATTGACCATGGCATGATAATGGCAACAAAACCTGGGCCAGGGTATTACTGAGCTCCAAAGATTAAATCCACTGAGTCACTATAGTGCAGCAGTGATAAACAGGATGCAATAGTGTTATTAAAACAAATGACAGCACTCAAATAATGTTCACTGAAGTTGTCATGTTTTTTGAATGGTCTTCAGTGTACTTTCTATGGAGTCATAGCAGAATAAGTATTTTATAGACTGAAATCTATAAAATACTTATCCTGATAAAATTGTGTGGAAGTTTCAGTGAAGCTTGTTAAAAAAACTTGACAGTTTCAGTGAAGATTGTTTGAGTGTTGCCATCTGTTTTAGTAACACTATTACTTCCTATTTATCACTACTACACTATAGTGACAGTGGCAAATTTTTGACTTATATCTGATGAAATCTAAAACACGTTTGCAAGCATGCAAAGCACAGCTCTCCAGATTGAAAGTCTTCTGAATCCTGCCAATATTTCTATTTAGCTTACCATTTTCAAATTCTGTGTAAATGTTACAAATTTGCTTGACTTTTATCACTCATTCTATGCTAGATGTAACCATGCTTAAAACAAATTCCTTGAGATCAGTAAAAACTCTGCCTAAATCATGACTAACTTTTCCCATTCGTGCCAAGCATATTCAAGATTGGATGAAGCCCATTAATTATTTTGCAATCTAATCTGTATTTGTGCAGCCTGGATGTGGCTGTTGGATAAATGAACTTGAGCTTGAGAAAGGAGGTTTGCTGCCAGGATCTATGCGGGAACTCTAAGATTGTGGTGTGGAAAAAGGAAGTGAATTGCCAGTGCTTTGCAAGGATTACTGGGAATGGAATTCCTCATCTGGCAGGCATGAAAAACAGAACTGAACCTTGTTAATATTTATGTTTCTGGGAATCAGCTAATTAACTTATGGCTTTCTCCTCTCCAGGTAGACCAGATAACCTGCTGGGACTATATGGAACGGGCCATCCCTCAGCAGACCTTCCCCATCACTCGTGCTGCCCAGATTGCTGACCTCAGCCACAACAACTGAAGCTTCCTCTTCATGCAATTTGGCTTGTTCAGATGGAAAGTCTTGAGCTGGGAGAGATGTGCAGATACCACTTCCTGAATGGAGCATGTAAAGCCGATAATACCACAAAGTTGCTGGCATGAGTGCAAGCCCCCTAGAAAGGGGTAGTGAGGCATTTTGTGCATCGAAGCAAAGATATTATTCAGATAATGGCATAACCGGGCATATTCAGTTTGTCAGGGAAAGACCCCACAGGCAGTGGTGGGATTCAGCTGGTTCGCACCAGTTCGGTAGAACCAGTAGCTAATTTTTTGTTGACTTTGGCGAACCAGCTGATGCCCTAGTCTCGCCCTTTTTCGCAAGGCCCAGAACAGACCACCGAAAGTGTGTGGACTCCACTTCTGGAAGTCCGTTCTGCTGGGAGGCCTCCCAAACCCAGAATGGCCTACTGGAAGTATGTGGATGCCACTTTTGGAAGTCCGTTCTGCACCGGGTAGGCCTCCCAGGCCCAGAATGACTGAGATCTCCAAGGCTCAGAATGGACTTCCAGCGTCCATGCAGGGAACCAGTTGTTTAGGTATTTGAATCCCACCACTGCCCAGAGGTGCTACTGAGAAGATGATATACATATTAATGTGTGAATCTAGAAATCAATTTAAAACCAATTATCTTAGCTTAGATTTAAAAAAAAGGAATTTTTGCAGCCTGAGTTATAAAAGTCAGCCTCAAATAAGAAGTAAAGTTCAAAAGTCTCTTTCTGTTTCCAGTTCTTCTAGCTACAAATAATGTGCCTGTTCTTCTATATAAATAATAAAACTTCTATTAGAAATAGAAATAGAATCATAGGGCTGGAGGAACCTTGGACGTCTAGTCCAACTTCCTTGGCCAAGGTAGGAGTTCTTATTCAATTCTGGATGAATGGTTGTCTAGTCTTTTTTAAAAAACCTCCAGTGATGGAGCACCCACAATTCCAGGAGGTAAGCTGTTCATTGACTAATGTTCTCACTGTTAAGAAATTTTTTCTTAGTTCCAGATTGGATCTTTCTCTGATGAGCTTCCATTTCTTCTTGTCTTGTCCTCTTCCCTGTGACAGCCCTTCAAGTATTAGAAGATGGCTGTCACATCAACCCTAAACCTTTTCTTTGTTAGGCTAAACATATCTAATACAGTTAAGCTTCCAGACCCTTTATCATTATCCTTGTTGTTCTTCTCTGCTCTCTTTCTACATCTTTTTTGTATCGTGGTCTTATTAGACCAGTACTATCACTTTTCATGATCTTGATGCTATGCTGTTAATTTTTTCCCATCTGATTCAGTTTTTGTTTTCATAACTTTGCTTTGTGTTAATTTCTTATGTAAGGTTACTACATTTTATTGTCTCAAAGGAACATTACATTTTAGTTAAATTATACATTATTAAGTTAATGTTGTTGATTAATACTAAAAAAAATTGGTTCTACAGTACAGGAATTCAGATTAATAGTACACCAGAATTATACTGTTGGCCCCTGCATCTTTTTAAAGAAAGAACATATAGCAATGTAAGAATTTTGCTAGTTAGTCTCTTCATAGCTTCAGGGGTAAAAACTGTACATTGTAAACAGGGTATAATTATATTGCAAATATAGTCTTAGGCCTGAAGCAAATTCATTAAAACTCAGTTTGGAAACCATTAACATTTTGGAAACTAGTTATCTTAATTGGTAAACCATCCATCATAGTTTATACACTGATAATGCCTCGAAGTTAGTCCACCTCCATTTATTTGAATAAGATTTATTAACATTTGTTTTCATACTGTCTTGCTTCAGATCATTTTTAGGTTAAAATCAATAGTTATTGTAAATCCTCCATCACTATTAGAGTTTTACAGAATAAAAGTAAATAAAGTATTTACCTTTGCTGTTTGTTAGGGATTAACTCTTCCAAACAAACCTGATTGCAATTGCAATTGTTGTTTTTCCACATCACATTTGCATAAGAATGGTTTTCCTCCATTTTTAGTTTATGTAAGGCATCACTTTTGCTGTCATAAATGGACAAAATTTGTCGTGAGCTGAAGCAGCAAATATTCTACAGAATCAGTAAACCATATGAAACTTCAGGGATGCATGGCCACAGAGTGCCATTGAAAACTGAAAAATAGATTATTGGAGATCATGCTTCCATTTTATTGTAGAGATAGCACAAAATGTAGGCATATTCACCAACACATATAACTCTTCTTCTTAATATGGCCATTAGTGTGTTTTAAAATTAAACTGGGGAAATTTAGTAGCTGAAATTTCAAGGCAAGTTACATTAATGCGCAGTACAAACGAAATTCATCTTAAGTAGTGGATTTAATTCCCATAGTATCCATTACAAGGCATGCAGATGGGTACTTTGTGGGTTTGTACTATAGTCATTAATACTACATGTCACATGCTTAATTAGGCTTTCTACCTCCACCCCATTGTGTACTTGCCCCTAGCATGTTGATGCTTCTATTAGCAAATATTTTTGAATAGAATACTTCTGAAAATCCTGGCTCTGCATATTTTGCAACTGCATCCCATCCAATGTAAAGTATGGCCCACAGCCATCCAAAAGTTGTCCATTTCTACTCTACATTGCTTTAATCTATCTACAGGTAGAAAACAAGACAATACATTCTAATTGCAAAATGGCCAACAGTC
The DNA here is from genome assembly GCF_001527695.2 of Protobothrops mucrosquamatus. Lineage (NCBI taxonomy): Eukaryota > Metazoa > Chordata > Lepidosauria > Squamata > Viperidae > Protobothrops > Protobothrops mucrosquamatus. Next base: position 210,690 of record NW_015387030.1, read on the forward strand.
ATTTCTATTAAAATAAACTTAATGATAAGGCTATATATCATAATTTTGTAGGGGGATGAAATCAAGCAGTACATTTTTACGTATCTTGGGGGAGGGAAGCCATTCTTATGCAAATGTCTGATGTAGAGGAATAACATTTTAAATTAAAATTCAAGTCAGTGATATGGCATGAGTCTGAAAAAATATACTGAAATCAGAGGCCAGATAGTAACTATTGTAACTGAAGAAATCTCTGTAGAACATTCAGAGAAGGAAACTACAGAAGGTTTAATTAACTGCAAAATCCATAACTGGGCAATGTCTTTATTAGAATAAATAAAAATGCCATTTCGAAGTAGCCAAGCTTTCAGGTTCCTTAGAACTCATCCTCAGGCAAGGCAGAACAAAACACGGAAGTTAAAAGACAAATAACCAAGCCAATCTAAAGAAATCTTTGATTAAGCCAGATGTTGGAGCCATATGGTTTTCAGGTTAGTCATAGTCTGAAGTGGCAGAGAGCAAACTGAAAACATCTGTTCTGTGTTCCATCATTACCACTTCTTATGTTATTAAAATATAACTGCTAACAGGCATTTAGCAAGCTTGCAGAAAGTTATCAATACCTCTGAGTGGACTCTATTATGGATCATAGTGATTTATCAGAATACAGTATCTTCTAAAGCCAGAGCAGAATTTTGACCAGCTGCTCTGGCAGTTGATATGAAAGACTTTTGCAATCATGCACCAAGTACTCTGAAAGCTACAGTCACAGCAGTTGCTAACACTTTCAATGCATGAGCAATCTTGATAGAGGTCATATTTCAGTAATGGGGCAGCAGCTGTATGGAGGAGTGACAATTAAGGGCATCCATGGTTGGCTGTGTAATAGGTCATCAAAAGCAGACATATGTGCCTGTCGGCTATAGGCTGCCTATCCACAGTATGGGCCAACCTCGTCTGATATCATCTTTTTCTTCAGGAATATTGTGCCTCATGAAACTCAATAATGTACATCTTTAATCTAAACAAAACAGATGCTGTTTATTATTCATGTTGAAGTATTATAATATATGATTGGTAGCTTAGAGCAAATATGTTGCATAAGTTTAATAATTACTAAGATGTTTGAAAACAACCAAAGTCATTTTCCTTTCCAACAGTAAAGTGAAATAAATTTTAAAAATAAAATCTCCTGTTGACAACGATATTTTAAAGAACTATATTGGACTCCAGTGAAATATAGTGCAAATATTCCCCACTATCATGTTTTCTGAATTAGCATTAGCAAAACTACAGTGCTGCTCTATGGCTTTTAGAATTCCTTTTTATAACTTTTATTTTAAAAATGAAGTTATAAAGACATCTTCCAATCTTTTTCAGTAACATGGTACAAACAGCTTCCACAAAATTGTCTTTTCCCCCAGAAGCTATAATATCAAGTAGCACAATAAATTAATTTAGAGCTGTGAAATTCTTTTGAACAGACATTTATGGCAGAATGACACTTTATTGCAACTAAATACTTAATTGAATGGGGAGGGAAAAACAAATCACACACAAATCATTTGTAGTTTCATACAAAAGATACCTCCATAAATCTTGATGACATCTTGCATATCATCATTTGGATAAATATGTGGCATTTGTTATTTTCAGTGGATGTATATGGCTGTCATCCACTTTTGACTAATTGGGGTGAGTGGTCTCTTCTGCATATAGCAGTGGTGAAGAATTTGAATGAAAGGGAATGCAGCTGGTGTAGGGAGGATAAGAAAATCCTCTAATGCAGGAGTGTTAAACTGACGGCCTGTGGGCCGGTTGCATCATGCGCAGGCGGTGCCCACCCCAGCTCCGGCAATGCAAAAAAAGTCATGATATGTTGCAACACGTCACGTGACGTGGCAAGTTTGACACCCATGCTCTAATGCAACAGAAAGTGTTACCTGGGATCTCTTATCTAAGGAGTCAAAGGACTGGGTTCAACCAAGAGTTAAACAAGCCTCAGAATTCTCACAAGATTTACCTTCAGTCTGCTTAAATGTAGCTTGTATATGGCCCTGTCCTTTTCTTTAGTTTAGGGGCCAAACCTGACTTATACTATAGCTGTTGGCATGATCTCTGTTTCAGAAGAACCACCTATTTCAGCCACAACAGAACAGAAGCAGCTGCTAATATCAGAGACATCATTGCATTGCCAGCTGGTGGGTAGCCTTATTCTGCAATTTAAGATAGATATCAAAGTTTAGGGAGAAATGGATAGAAATATCATGAGGGAATCCAGTATGAAAAGGGCACTAGAAAATTTTAGAGAATGCTGTTCTAAAGGTGGTCACATTGAAGCTTCAGAGAGCCTTGGAGGAAATGGATTATCTTGACTTCTTTTAGTCAGAATGTAGGTCTTTCTGTAGAACTGAAACAGCATTGATGACTTCTGAAGGGAGCAAAATGGTACAGTGTCTCCATACCTGATCCCTTTGATCTTCACACATGGCCACATGATTGCTATTTACAATTTTTTTTGTAGAAATCAGCAAAAAAACCAAACATGCATTTTGACACATTCACAATACAACCTACTTAACCACAGGTATGACTTGCAATTGTAATTTTGGGTTCAATTACAGTAGTAAATAGAGGACTACTAGTAATTATGAGCATAGAATCAGGGCTTTAAAGGTCAGCTTGAAAAGAATTATGCCAGATCCTACTGGCAGTGAATGTAGGTAGGGGGTAGGTAGAAAGGTAGGCACTTAGTTAAGTAAACTACTATCTGATATGAAGTCTGGGTAGGTAATGGTGGATAAAGATTACACTTGGTTTCTAAAATGTGAGGTGGTCAAGAATTTTCTTCTAATTTCTATTTAGAAATAAAAGGGCTCTTTGAAGGGTAGGATAATCTCTGATGCTGGAAGGGGCAGGCATGGACACATTGGCATTCCAGCAATGGTCAAAAAAGTGAATGCTGCTCTTCCAAGAACCAAATTAAGGAAAGAGTAAAGGGGCATGATAGCCTCCTTGTATGTTTTGGCAAGAAAATGAAACTCTGGCCACCTCTGTAACTAATCTGGCATAGGTGTTTTTGTTTTTTTGTTTTTTAAATGAAAATATGCCAGAGTGTACATTTAAATGAAACAGATCTACTCTGTTCATTAATCCATAAAGTCAACAAAGCAAATGCAGCCAGCCAGTCAGTAGAGCTATATTCACTTGCAAGTATGGTCCAAATAAACTGTGCCAGTCAAAATCCTGGCAGTATATTCCGTAGTAAGTGAAGTTTCCAAATTGTCTTCATATGCAGTCATGCTGTACAGTTATACATTTGGGAGGTTTCCAAGCATGGTTAACTAGCCAAACTATCCCTCCTCAGAAGATGTTGACATTCTGTCCCCTGAAGCTACTTGTTTCTAGTAGAAATAACTTCCAGGCTTTGAACCTCATTCTTCAGAATGATTTCAGCCATTAGGTATAAGCCAGTGATGGCGAACCTTTTAGAGACCGAGTGCCCAAACTGCAACCCAAAACTCACTTATGCATCGTCGTATGCCGGGTGGGTGTGGCCCATTGGATGGGCATGGCCCATTGGGTGGGCGTGGCTGCGATGGTAACGGCAGACTGGGTGGGACTAAAAAGTTCAATCAATCAATTCCAACTTTGCAAGATCTTTTTTTTCCCCTCAAGAAGTTGAAATTGACTGATTGAACCTTTTTTTTTTTTTGCACACGGTGGCGGCGGCCTAAAGCGAAAAGGTTTTATAAAACTCAGCTGAAGGCCTAGGACTGGGCGATGGTGTGCGTGCCCACAGAGTGGGCTCTGAGTGCCACCTCTGGCACCCGTGCCATAGGTTCGCCACCACTGGTATAAGCAAATAAACGATTCAACTCAATTGGATTTTGCTGTGTCATCTTTGCATTTGGATCTGACATGCTATGTGGTAGTAAACACTGAATTTCATTAAATGATCAAAATGTATCACTGTACAATTTAATAAGGCAGATAACCTAAAACAAAAAAAAGACTTCATATACATTGACATGTATATACCGTCTCCTTCTTCTCCTTACTTATTCCTGCTATAAGTACTACCAGAACCCCCTATTATATTAATAGCCACCATTCCTTATGCTGACAGAAATATATCCTGGCCAAAATTTGCAGTCTCATTTTTCAAGGTCTATTCTGCCAAGACAGAAAGGCTTGCAAGTATTGTCATTAAAGTTTTAATGCAAGACAAATTAAGGAGGGAAAAACACTAGTGGATTCCCCTGGCTTTGTTTCCACTCCCACAAAATAACCAGCAATTACTGTTCATAATGAGAGATGAGTAAGGTTGGCATGGCTTGTTTAACCATTTGTCAATTATATGACTGATGGCCCAGAGGCATGGAGGGGTTCTATGCCTGTGATCTGTCAATTAGGCAGTTTCTGAATACAGATCAAGTGCTAAGATGGTGCCCACTGTGCCCCAAAATTGAGCTTTTATGAGGTTGCAGGTGCATATGGTTGAAGTAGGAAAGGATGATTGATTATGAATGAGCTCCTTTCTTCTCTAGAATTGCAATAGAGTGTAGTGCTGACAACAAAACCAATTCTGACCTGGAGATTGGCAGCATCTAGCCATGGAGATAGAATACAATAAAATAGCAGAGATCCCTCAAGGTAATATAAACAATAAAACATATGGCTATATGATATCACTACTTGAAGGAATGGCAGAAAACCTATAATGCACGCAGTGGTAACAGCATTACATGACAAAAAAGAACTAGACTTCATGAGCATTAACCATGTTTTGTTTTATTCTGCTTTAGTGTTTTTTTGGTTTGTTCAGGAGTTGGGTAGACGCTATGTTTGGCCATGTTGGCAACCATCTCATAAATGAAATATGCTATCAATAGCCAAAATTGTTGGCAAAAGAAGGAAACACTGATTTAAAAGAGGAACAGAATTTTGTCCACTATAAAATAAGTAGATTTTTACAGATTAATTTGGATTGGCTTAAATATGTTTTGAGAATGTTCAAAAAAGAAAAGCTGTACTTTTCTGATAATTGTAAAATTGGTTTTAATTAGAAACTGTACAATTTTTATTATGAGCCCATAACTTCCTTTTCAAATAAGCTTAGAAAAACAAAACTAATATTTGTTACTTTGATTCTAATGTTATTTTAACTGTATTGATTATATTTTAGATTCTGTTTTCATTTATCATAGATTTCCTTTGCTTACATAAGAGATGTGTGTAATACCCACACATATACACAAATTGCCTTTTAAATTTTCTACTAAATTTATGGGAGGAAGTGAACAGTTTGTTAAGGACAGAACACTCCATTAGTAGTTTCTATAACATTGTTATTCAAAAAATAGTACTAGGATAACTTCATAAAACATTTCACTGGAATTTATTTAATGTATGGGAAGCCAGAACTGTGTTCTGTCCCAGCCTATAGCCATCCTTGTTAAATGCACAAGGACAAAACCCCTTTTGAGAAATAGGCTGGAGACTCAGAAGAAAACAAAACCCCTTTTAATATTGGTAACAAACCTGCCAAATGGTCCAAAAACAAAAGCAACAAAACACAATCCAAATGGAGGAAATTGTCCACACAAAACACAATGCAAAACAAGGAATTATTCACTGGCAATACCAACAGAACATGATCCCATNCCATGAAGTACTTTGCAATGATTGCCTTCAGCAACCAGCACCGCCCACACCTTCCCTTTTTATTAAGCAGCCCCAAGATATTGCTTCTCAATGCCTTCTCCTCCTCCCTTGGAGTTGCTGTATTGACTCCCTCTGACCTGCTCTAGTTAACCACCTTCATTTACGAGATGCTTTCTAATGACCTCTAGCTGTGAGTCCTCAGAGTCTGACTCATCTTCCCCACACAGCTGTGTCTCATCCTGACCATGATTGGAGGGGCCAGGCTCTTCATCAGATTGTGAGTCTTGTAACTCACCAGAGCCTCCTTCTGACTCTGATGGCTCTCCAACCCCTCTTCCTCCTCCTCCTCTGATTCTCCGGACTCAGCTGCCAGGTCCACTGGCTGGCATGGACTCACAACAGACTGAAGAGATAAGTGTACAATGAAAGACAGGATGTTGACCCCATCCCTTAATTGCTTCAGAGTTAAGTGCAAAATGCTATATTCCATCTGTGAAAATATTTCCAAAATGCTCTTGAAATAATTCCTAAAGGAAAATTTATTTTATCGAGCTAAATGAGAATAAATAAGAAAAATCGTGATTGGTTCAACATTAAACAAATCCATTAACTGATATTTAGTATTATCTGGAACTGATGACTAACATCTTGGAGCCAAGATTCATTTACCTGTTCTTTTAGTTTCTTCGTATCTGAAACAAATGGTGTTGTAGTTGCATGGTAGATATAGATGAAAAATATGATTGATATCCACTTCTCAGATCTTCTGATGATTAGGATGTTGTGGTAGGCATATTTCAGACACTATGGAGATAGGAGAAAGAGAAAAAAGATCCCTCCCTCATTTCCACTATACAGACACAAAAAGGAGTGGCAAGTAGGAATTTTACCAATAATTGATATTTTGAATGGTGTTAGAGAACAGATTAATTTAGGTTTTTAGAGGATGTTTTTATATTGCTCAATATGCATGACTTATATGCTTATGCACATACAGACACCCCCCCCCCAGCTCTTCATAAAATTGAAAAAACCTCTTAACAAAATAATGATAGAACATTTAACATAGTCCCCTTGAGTGATTAATACAGTTGTAATATTAGTAGTTGATACATGTATATTATGAAAGATAATATAGAAAAAAGACAACCAAGTATATGAATCTCCATTAACAAGTCTGATATTTGTAGGATTTCAACTTTTTACCTCGATCATTATTCACAATCTTGAGATTCATATACTTGGTTATGAAGGTTATCTTTCATAATGTAAAGTGCACCAACTTATATATACATATACATACATATATATTCTATATATCAATTATATATACAATATATCAAGCTATATCTACTGTAGCTATTGGAGTGCAGTGGCTCATGTGGTTAGGATGCTGGGTTGAAGGTAGGCAAGTCTGCATTCCATACCCTAGTTCTGTTGCATGGTGGGGTGATCTTCTGTCATTTGCTCCAGCAGGGACAGGAAAGAAGCCCCACTGGTATTCCCTGGGAATGGTGATTTCATCAGCTATTCCTTTCAATCCGGAAATGCCTTAAATGGTGCCTCCAACATGAATGGAATGGGATATTATATCTATCTATAGCTATCTATCTCTATTTATCTCTCTATCTCTCTGTCTCTATCTCTCTATCATCTATCTATGTACATATAGCTCTCTCTCTCTCTCCCTCTCTCTCTCTCTCTGTATTTATATATATATTCAAATTGCTGACTATATAATTTGCTTTGTGTGAGTAGTTTTCCCTAGTTCCCCTAGTTCCCTACTAGTTCATGAAAGATCAGCATTTATTTGCACATTATTTAAACATATTTAAAATAATAGTTAAATAAGACTAAAGTTGAAAAGTGCTGAAACTGAATAGTATTCTAATGCATTCTGGTATGCTTGCCCTATCTTCTCCAGACTTAATTACTGTAGTTAATTTCTCATCTCACTTTTGCTGTCTTCCCCCCACTATGAAGGTTAATTTGCTATTTATTTATTTTTTTAGTAAAGGAAGTCCAGCAAAGACACATTGTGAATGGGCTACAAAAATTCAAAGAAGAAAATAACTATTTTAAAAAATACCACATTAATTTTCATGAATAAAATGTACTTTTTATCTCCTTTCCCTATTAAAAATGAAAAAAGCAGCAATTAAAATAATCCAGTGTATATTAGAATGGAAGTGATCTATTTTCAATTTTACAACTTTGTTAATACCATGCAATGTTATGTCGAACAATTTAGGATAGGCAGGTAGGCAGGCAGACAGACAGATATTCCCAGTTGATACATTCTGCCTTAATTCATTCTCAGTAGATTGAGTAAGTGTATGCTCAAATGCTGGTTTTCTATTCCAGAGAATACTTAAAATGGCTATCCAGAGAATACCCACAGATCAAACTCTAGTTTGATTAAAGCACAGAATCAGCAATGAGGTTGCTTAAGACAACAACTGTCTTGTTTCTTAAGAGTGTTCATTATTTTTTGTGGAATAAAGTAATTAACTGTAATGTAGAATGCATTTATTTATTAATGTGCGATTTATGATGTTGCATACTTCTCCTGAAGAGCTAAATTTTATAATCTATACAAATGAACAACTCTGATATATTTGAATATTTTTCCATGGTTTTTCTTATCTGAATATTGGAGTAGAGTGTGAGAATCTACTTGGGCAATCCTGAATAATTGTAGAAATCATGGGACAGGCTGATTTGAAAGGATTTCCACCTCTTCTAGAATGGAGTAGGGCAAGGGTGTCAAACTGCCAGCCCACAGGCCGGACATGTCATCCAGAAGCCGCAACCACACCATTGCCGGCAATGGCAAAACTGTCCCGATATGTTGCGTGACGTCGTGAGTTTGACATGTCTGGAGTAGGGTGTGGGGGCAGAGGGACGTTGGATGTTGATCTGGAATAATTGAGGAAAATAATTGTACTGAGTAAACAGTTATTTTTCCACATTGTAATCACAGTATATGGGTAAACCAGAACCACAACAATTTATTTTTACAATATGAAGTTTATTGAAAAGATTTGAGTTAGTTCCTCAGCAATGAATGAATTAATCTAGTCTCAAGTAGAAGCATCCATTGTCTGGTTTGAGGGCTAGTTTAGCAGCACAGTCTAGAGGACTGTATTAGTCTAACCCCTAAGAATACAACCTTATGTTTCTACTAATTCCCAAGTTTTACATTGTTTTCTTTCCTAATTTTATCTTCAAACTAGGATAATTGCAAATACTCCCATTTAAGTGTTATCCTTGAAAATGTTTGAAGTGAATATCCTGCTTCTAAGTTCCACCAGAATTAGAATGGACAGACAATTCTCTCTCTCTTTTTATAGTATTTCAATTTAACAGTTAAAATTAGGTGACATGGAGGAGAGCATGCAATGGCAGATGGTGACTCCTAGAAGGTTATAGAGAGGAAAAGGAATGCATCATTTATCCAACAAGTTTTCTTCATAATAGACTTGACTCCCATGGCAAAGATTAGTTAATTGGCAGCTTAATAGAAAACTAGTGTAGGAGGAAAGAACCATTTATGTGATAAATAGCTATAGGAAGCAACTAAGTCAGGAGTTGATTTTTACATTCTCCAAGAAGAATCTCTGATCTGTGAAATGGAAAATGCACCACCATTTCTGCATATTTTTTATTTTATTTTATTGATTTATATGGCTATTTTTCTTGCTTGCAAATGCAACACTAGGTGGCTAACAAAGTTAAAATATCAATACAAAGCCATCAAGAACAAAAACAATAATAGCCAGAACAAAATTCATAAAATGTTCACCAAGGAAAGCCAATCTTTATTTTGAGGAGTCCTTTGTGTTCTTTGAGCTTAGTTGTTTTCTTGCAGACATTTCATTACCCAAAATAGGTAACATCATCAGTGCATCATCTTTCTGCAAGAAAACAATGAAGTTCAGAGAGCACCAAGGACTCCTCCTTTCAACTCTGAGCTACAAATATTCTCCTTTATTGGTTATAACTTTAACACGGAATCTGTAACAATTCCTATATGATTGTACCTTAATGTAGGAGCTTTCAAATATTTTTAAAAATAAGGCTCTTTCACCAATAAATAAACACACCTGACTCATCTATAATTTAGGAGTTAATGTGATTTCCACTCTCTCCCACCATTTATATCTATTAAGCAAGTTTCTCAAGGTCCTGTATAAGTTAGTATCAAAAAGGATCTGTCTCCAACCTATTGGATCCCATAGCCCTTAGTGACTAAGAATCCCTCTCAATTTAACATCACAAGATGCACATTTAACTTTTCCTTGAACAGTTATTTTTCAAATATAATTCTATACTTATGTTAACCAACAAAATTTCCCCCTATTTCTCTAAGTGCCAAGAAATAGTAATTGCAGTGCTTCTTAAGTGCACACTGCCAAATATGTAGTAAGTATGGAAAAGAAAATATATGTGAGCCATTCTCTTTGTACAAGGAAATAACTACCCCCACCCTATTTCTTATATTACAAATAAAGATGGGTGATTACATCTGAGAAATGGATGCAAAAGGCTTATCTTGGATAAAGACAACTTATACCAGAGGTCCCCAACCTTTTGGGCACCAGGGACTGGTTCCGTGGAGAGAGATTTTTCTGCGGACCAGATGGGGTGTGGTTTTGTGTGTTGCTTGCATCTTGCGGATGGGGCTTTGCTTGTTTGTGCAGACTGGTTGCTGGCATGCCATGGCCCAGTACCGATCCATGGGCTGGGGCTTGGGGACCCCTGGCTTATACAACCTGTTGTCCTTCCTACTCACTATTACATATTTTAATACTGAGAGATAAACAAGCACTTAACTAGCCCCATCTAGAGTCAGACACCTGTAATGACTTTCTTCACTGAATTGGCTAAATTATTTCCCTCTACTGTATGTACCCGCATAGTGATACAACTGTCCTTACATTCATTCCTCTAAGTCAGGGGTCCTCAACCTTCGGTCCGTGGACTGGCACCAGTCCGTGGCATGCCAGAAACTGGTCTGTGCAAACAAGTGAAGCCCCATGTGCAGGATGCAGGCAGTATGCAAAACCATGCCCCCTTCGGTCCATTCAAAAACCTCTCTCCATGGAACCAGTCCCTGGTGCCCAAAAGGCTGGGGACCTCTGCTCTAAGTAATAAAAGATTGCCTGCATAACATGGCCTTATGTAAGCTATTGTTATTTCTACAGCTGTGATGATTATTGATAGGTTTTTGCAGCTTGACCTTTGCCCATACCAGATAAAGTGAATAAGGCAATAGCAGGTTTTCAAAACATGTATTTGTTTTTTGGAGGAGCTAATGACTCATAAAATGCTGTAGGCTGACATTGACTTGAAAGTGTTTGGTCCAGAGGTACAAAACAGCAGTTTCTTAGCAATGGCCAAAGAGTAGAATTAACTTAATAAGAAAAAAATCTAATTAGCATAAATTTAAATCCATGGGTCACTGACTGCGTTTTATACTCCAATTTCCCCGCTTTTAGTCTTGCTTTTGCTCTCCTGACTGCCAAAATCCTATCTCAACCAGGTCAGCAGTTATTGAGCAAGCATGTAGCTCTTTAATTGAAACACTTACAGGTGTACACTAGTAAACTATAAAGACTTTTAAGAAACAGCAAAGCTTTAATAGCTTCTTGTTTACGCATGTTGTAACCTAATTCGGTGCTCTCAGTATGGCCGGGGGAAGATGCTAATTTATAGCTGTGATGAGCAATAAACCAATAACAGTATTCTAAAGGTGCAATATTCCTTCTTTAGGGGGCATTTATAGTTATGTATTAAAACGATAAATACTTCAAAATGCAGCAGAGTTGATCTATACAAAATGAAAGATAAGAACTTGCTGCTTGAAAAATGCTTTTCCAGCAAAAAAAGAAAAAGAAAAAATGGGAAAAAAGCTAGTCTTGTTTTTATGGCTTGGAAATATTAAACTACAAAGATCAGCATGACCAGTCTTCTGATGCATTCATTAAGACACCCTTAGGCTAACTTGTGTCTACTTGTGTGTCATTAGATTCTCATTAGAATCTTGCAGACAATAAAAAAGGAAAAGAATTTAAAAAGGGATGCTCAAATCAGAAGAATTTCATTGCTATTGCATCCTTTGGTTTGTGTCTAAAATAAGCTTTGTAGTTCATTGTGCCTCAGTGATAGAACTCAGGTCAGCCAATCTACACAAATCTTAACTTGAAGAATTTAAAATTATATTTCTGTTAAGTGTGCATTGGTTGAACGTTTCTATTTGTAGATATATGTTTTGGATAAAGTCATAGGATAGGAAGATTGCTGGGAAACCAGTTTGAAAGAATTGTTTGGTTCAAAAAAAGAAGTATGGAGTTATAACAATCTACATCAACAGATATATAAATTTAACTACGATGATTGCTGTGAACATAAACAGGTAATGAAAGTTTCAGTTTATTGGAAAATAGAAATAAAAAGAAATTCTTAACAAAAAAATCAGTTGTATAGCTTCACTACCTGGCTCCTATAGCTTGAGGGGCTTGACTAAGGAAAATATTTTATAAATGTGGCCCCATGTAATGAAACATAGGTTGTATTGATCCTTCCAATGTATTCATTAGAAAAATACCCCAATTCTCCTCAGAAGTACAGTTCAACCCAGGTGCCAAACAGGAAGTTTAATTTGGAAATCCAAATTATTCTGCCTCTTACTAGTGTTAGAAAATTTAGATCACTAAACCCAAATAGCTAGAAAAACAAAGGCTGATGCTTAATTACCAGATTTAAAATATGACAAAAGGGAAAATCCATTTTTTCTCTTCTTGCTGATTGTTTTACAAATATTTACTAACTATCAGGAGTTTCCTGCATCTCATTTTAGAAATTTAGAAGTCCAGGCTACTCAAATAAAAGGTCCATAGCAATAATCTTTATTGTGAAATGTGAAAAATAATGAATTATGCCTATCATCTGGAAATATAGCTCATAAGTCACAGGTTAACAGACTGTAAAACAGAAACAAAATTTATACTTTCTTTTTATAACAGTATAAGAAAGGAATATGGCAAGGGATAATTACCTAGTCTGTGTTCGGTGTTCTGACAAAGTACTTTCTGACATTTCAGCAATCCAGGTGGTTTTTGTTGAGTTATGATTAAAAAAGGAATAGAGGGCAAACCCTGGGATATTAAAGACAGCAGACAATTTCATAGTGAATATAAGCAAAGGGGAAAAAAAATCACAAAGGAAGGCAATTCTTATCGCAGACCCTGTGTGAAATCAATTAATACTAAAACTAAGTAAGAATTTTTAAAATGATAAATGTTTTATTTTAAAAGCACTTTCACTGGTTGTGGAATTAAATTATTTTAAAATGTTTTTTACACATAATTTCTCAGTATAGTTTTTGTTTGCTAGGTTTTCTTATGAATGACCAATGGGATAAAGGGAGATTGCTTAGCAGCATTATCTAAAACCAAATCCTTCATTTCCTTTCCAACTACCATGCAATAATTAGAATAATAAGACATTCTGACTTTGTATTTTTCTTCTTTCAATAAAATAGTAGAACTTTTCTAAAATAGGTTTTGAAAAAAGTATCTGTTGTGTCATTGTCATCCAGCAGTAAGGGATCTCCAAATGAACAGCAAACTAAAGGATAAAAAAGACAAAAAACATAAGAACTACAGCTACAGTGATGGAGACTTGTTCAAGGCATACAACAAAATGTTGTACAGCTATACAACATTTTGTTGTATGCCTTGAACAAGTCTCCATCACTGTACTGTGTTGTACTGTAACATTTAGGTTAAGTGATAAACAATACAGAATATAGATCAATGTTTCTGGAACAGGGGAAAATCACTTACTAGCAAACTGCCTTAACTTAAAAGCCTAAGATATATCATATTTAATCACAATGAAGATATAGCATAAGGAAATGGTTGGGTTACAACTGAAGTTTTTCTAATAAATATATGAGTGGAGGGAGGGAGGGAGGGAGGGAGGGAGAGAGAGAGAGAGAGAGAGATTCTACTTTTTTTTAAGTCAGAGTTTAATTCGTTGCTCTTCAATAAATATTCTGTGGTTTGGGCTTCAGTAAATTTCATTAGAAACAGAGATCTTAAGAGAAATAATCTTGATTTTAAAATATTTTAAAATTAAATTAAATTCATTTAAATTAATTTGGGTGAGATGTTAGGTTTTTAAACAGATAATTCTTATTTAATAAGAACTCTATATAAAAACAGAACATTCTTCTAATACTAATATTGTAAAATGTTTTTCTAGATAAATTTATACAATATATTACATTTTCCATTATGTCACAACTAAATAATAAGAATGTGAGCATAGCTGTGCTAGATCAGATCAAGGCCTCTCAGTTTTTCTCATAGTGGCCATAACAAGAGTAGAGATATACCTATCAACTGACATTGTTGTCCAGCAATGGCAGGTTGACCACAAGCCAAAGATAAAACTAAGTCTTTAAGATTAATAGAGCTTGATAGTCTGGATCCCCATAGATTTATCTGATGTTCTTTTTAAAAGGCAATGAAGTTAGTGACCATCTCCACATCTTGCAATAATGAATTCCTTAGGTTAATTTGTGATAAGCTCCAACTAAGATATAACTCTACAGTTATTATCAAAGAGAAAATAATTAATCTTCCTTTTTATGACTTCTAGGAGCACATAATACAGCAAGTGTCTGTGTTAACTTCTTCAGTACAATTGAGTTTTGCTGTTCATTCTGCAGTTCATCAATGGACTTGATCTTTTTGTCTATATTCCAGGGCAAATAGACAAAAGTGCTTTGGTTGGAAATCAAAGAGCAAATGTCAGAAAGCTTTGTCAGAAAAAAGTTAAGTTCCAAAAGAAAGAAGTGAATTTATAGAATTTATAGAAATGGAATATAAGTTATTTAAGATATATTTCTAAGACTCCTAAAATATATCATGTCTGTTTTTAATATTTAAATACACAGACAAAAATTAATCATTGGAACCGCTTGCCTTCAGAAGTTGTAGGTGCTTCATCACTGGATGTTTTTAAGAAAAGACTGGACAGCCACTTGTCTGAAATTGCATAGGGTTTCCTGCTTGAGCAAGGATTGGACTAGAAGACCTCCAAGGTCCCTTTCCAACTCTATTCTGATTTTATGATTGTTGTGGCACCCTTGTAAAAATATTTAGATCAGGTTAGATGGAATATCAGATCAGTCTAATCAGGCTATTCTATTGTGGATTACCAAACATTATTTGGTTCCCCTTTCAATAAAGAAACTTGTTATTTTTTATTTTTGCATGAGAAAAGCACTAAAGATCTGTGATGTTTGTAATATTTGTCTGACTTCCAACTATGATATAACAGATAAATGTATAAGCTATGATTCAATGAACATAGAATATAGAATAATAGGATTGAAAGTGACCTTGGAGTTTTTCTAATCCAACCCCCTGTTCAAGCCAGAGACCTTATATGATTCCAGACAAATATTTGTCTAGTCCTTTCTTCCAGTGATGGAAGCCATTCCACTGATTAATTGTTCTCACTGTCAGGAAACTTCTCATTATTTCTAAGTTGGATCTCTCTCTAATGATTTTTTCACCTGTTACTTTTTCTCCTGGCCTCAGGTGCTTTAGAGAAGAGGTTGTCCCCCTCTTCTCTGTCAGAGCCCCTCAAGTACTGGAAGATTGCTATCATATCATGTCTAGTCCTTATCTTAGAGTAGATATACCTAGTCCCCTCAATTGTTCATTGTATGGTTTAGCCTCTAGACCTTTTATCATCTCTGTTGCTCTTCTCTGTACTCTTTCTAGAGTCTTTTTTGTATTGTGGTGACCAGAACTGGATACAGTATTCCAAGTGTGGCTTTATATATAGATGTACTATTAACTTGACATAACCTTGAAATTGTCTGTTGATAAAATCTAGGGCTGTATTAATATTTTTTTTGGCAGCTACAGTACACTATTGGCTAATACTTAAGTGGTGGTCTACTAGGGAACCTAAATGCCTCTCACAATTGTGACTGTATCCCCTCCTAATCTATTCCCATCAGCACCTACAGTTCTATGACAGGCTAGTTGTTTGGCATAACACTTGCCAAATCCACAGCTAGTTGTAGGCCCCTCTTGGAGAAATTATTAATCTATTCCCCAAAGAGAGTGAAGGAAAGAATTTCATCTGTTCCTGTTCAATGCCTTGTTATTGCACCACTACAAATTCAGGTTGCAGATCAGATTGTCTTGTTTTGGGAAGCACTTTGGGAGCACATGTAGTCACGTTATTGTTTCCTCTGTCACAAGTGGATGCATTTTCTCCTCCACTGAGACACAGGCAAAAGATATCTCAGCAAATGTAGTGCTAAACAGTGTATTGTGCTTCGTTCCTTTAAAATGTAAGGGGAAAAGCATCTCTTATTGTACTTTTTTTTCCTTTTCAGCTAAATGAAAATCTAATAAGAGATCCATTCCATTTAAAAGAGAGAGTGGGAATTATTTTCTTACTCTTTCAAATATACCTAGCTTTTCTTTTCAATAAACTGGAATTTATAGTTCCTGTCTGGTCAATTGTTTCTTAATTAAAATGTTATTGAAGTCCTCAAAGCAGAACTCATAAATAGAAACGCCAGTAGAAGAACACTTATGTGAGCATCTTTAAATCACCTCGGTCTGCTTTGACTTGGCAGTACTTCTACATTGACTGCTATCTCCAAGGAATTGGCAATAGATTTTGATTTATGAATAACCAAATAAATACAGTGTTGATGTTGCAATTTTCTGATAGCAAAGCTAGGATGTGACTGAAGGCTTCAGCTGTTGTAAAGTCTTAAATTTTGATTCAAACCTGTAATGAATTTGACAATTTGAACCATTTGCAGTCTGGGGCACATAAATGAGAGAAAAATGTTTGGTCCCCTTCATCTTATAATAATAATTCAGTACTGCTTCCTATTCTATAGCTAATGTACCTGACAACAAGAATCCATTGATTTCTCATATACTAGCTTTGCTTTAGATGTTTTGATGTTTTGAACTGGAAGTGATGCATGGATTTTTCTGCAGTATGTCGTGGTTGTGGTTAAGCTTTTGGGCAAAATAGAGTATCTGCATAAATCACTTCAATTTCCTCTTTGCACAAATGAAGGAAAACTGTATTGTTCCAGAAATATATCGCTGGTGCTTTCTCTTTTGTTACTATGCTCCAGAGACTCTAATAGCATGCACAGCACAAAATATATTTCTTTTCCAGCATACTTGTGGAACTATGAATGTTTCTCATAACCTTCTTCATGACATGGCTATTTTTCCAGGTTTTTTTTTTTTACTATGTAATACTGCAATTGAAAAATGTAAACTCTGTCATTTCACATCTTCACTCTCTAAATTCTAGTTTGAAGAATCCCACAGTATTAATATACTTTCTCTCACCGATTTTTTTTTGGTTTCAATATCTTCATATTTCTTTAACTTTACCCTTCCTGCACATAACAAAAGATGACAGTTACTGCTCAGGAAATTCCTGCTCTGGACAATTGCATGCATTATATTAAGGTATTATTATATTGTCCACTATCACAAATGATTCCAAGGTGATAAACAATGAAAATAATAAATTTGAAAAATATCAGCAGTACAACAGTACAACAACAATACAACTGTTCAACAGATATAAAAAAGCAATAAACATTTCAACTATAATTTCAATTTCACAGGCAGTTTGAAGGGTTATACAAATTCATGTATGTCGTAACCTGGTGCTGAATGATTGTAAAATAGGTATCAGGCATATCTCATTAGCATAAGAAATAAGTGTTGACCACAATATAGGAAATATCATTTCTCTCTTTAATTGCTTTCCACTATTTCATGTATTTTCAGGGTACGCAGGAAAGAAATAGAAAAGTTGCAACACATTATGTTATAAGATCGTAATCATGTCAGTCTCTGCTAGTTCTATTTGTATGCATCCTCATTTTTTCTAAGATAATATAATGCTGCATCTCTTAATAATCGGATATAACATGTGGATGAGAAAGCCCATGAAAGAGTTTCAAATGGTGCAGAGCTGCTTCAAATGAGTAATGAATTTCCTTTATTATATTTTATTTTATATTCCAGATTGCCAGAATTTGCATCAATTATGTATGTTGTGCACAGTTGGAAACAGAAATAGATGCTTTTGGATATCATTAGCCAAGTTGCATCACTTAATCTTAGTGTCACCATCACTTTTCTCATTGCAGCATTTTCCATTTTCAGCATATGGTAATAAAGCATCTAATGGGAAAACCAATTTTGTGTAACAGAATGATAAGTTTTCCTTCAACCTCCTTTATCCTCATGTGTAGCTTTTCTGTGTCCTTTCTGATAGATTTTTGAATCTTCCCATTTCAAAATGACTATTATATCCACAATTTATCACATTTAGAGCAAGATACTTAGTCAAGTTCAGTGTTGTGTCTTCTTTTTCAAGTGTGGCTTTTTAATGTTGGCCTATATTATTTCTACCTATTTTACTGATAGAAAACTGTGAGTTGTAGGACAGAGATAAAACTGATTCACAAAATTAAGTCTTGATCTCTTGAATAAAAAGTCTTTTTGCATAGCACACAAAAACTATGCTCTTGTAGCTTTCGCCAGCAAGAACTCTCTGATCTGTGCCTGCCTTTTCTATGTGATTCTACATTTAGTCCTCCTATTGGACAAGGTAAGAATTATGACGTGTAGTCTTTCATGGTGGTAGAAAAGATTGTCATTGTTTGCAAAACATGTCGAATATTTTCACCCAAATCACAATTGCTCTACCAAAAGTGCAGCTGTTCTTACTGCTATGAGAAGAGGAAAATAAATGCATAAAACATAACAATGCCTTTTTTAAATAAAATCCTGGGAACCTAGGGAAATTGTTCAGAAAGGAGCTGTAGCTGTAACAATCCTTTTTTTTTAAAGGACTTTTTTTAAAAAAATGGTCAGCAAAAAGACAATGGGAGAAGTCAAAAAAGAGGTATGATTAAAGTTGATGGTCTGAGTAGAAGGAAAAAGCTTGGAGAAGAGGATAGGGAAGTATCTAAAATGGATGATGGGGATGATGCTTCAATCATGAAAGAAAAGAAGAGCTGAGAAGTAAATATCCTGGAGCTCTGGTTAATAAACATATGTTAAACTTAGCCACATTCACTGATGATATCCCAATCTTATTTCTGTGCTATGCTGTAGCCTTTTATTCGCTTTTTTTCTCATAAAAATGATGGACAATATAAAGCACCCACACCATCTAGGGCTTCAAACCACAATTTCTTTTCACTATTTTGAAGTTGGAGGGGGGGAATGCATGCAGAGTTCCATCAGATGATTTACCATAACTTCTCTGCATTCATTAGCCAGAGTAATGAGCAGGCCAATGATGATGAATTAGCTCAGTGATTCTAAAATTGTGGCTTGAGGATCTCTTGTAGTTAACAGAGTCTACCAGGTGGCCTGCTACAGCTTGTCCATATTCACAATTAAAGGGCTACTTTCACTTCCCTATCATTACTGACAGATGGCAAGAGCTGGTTTGATACAACAATCCCCTATCACATGTGCCAACTAACAGCATATGGAAATGCAACTATAGTTATCATCTTATTCAACTAAAAGTAAGAACTCCTATGGTCTTAAAAATGACAAGATTAGGGTGGATTAATTGAGTGATCCCCTACATTTTCTGAATGTTTATTTAGTGATCTGTGACTACAGAAAGTTTGACCACTGTATCACACTAGCTATTTCTTTTGTTTATTAGTGTTGTTCTTATTAGGCATTTATTTTCAATAAATAGATAATAAAAGGGTATAAATTGATGACAGATTCAGAGGTAGCATACACTAGAGCAGCAGTTTTTAAAGTGGGGAAATTAACTTCAAAGGGATAATCTGGCTATATTTTGGGGTAAGCAGTTTGTAAATGCTTATACATGATGCTGCTGCTGATACACATATATGTAAAACAAAAGTCTGTGGGGGGTTTGTTGTTTTTGTGGGAGAATGACATTATTCAAGATCAGGTAAAGGGGTAACGGGGTCAAATAATTTAAGAACTACTGTGCTAGAGAGTTTATTGTGATTAGGAAGGCTTTTAATCTTTCAGCCACCATTTCTGGAAAACCCTAATGATACCTCCTTTCCCCTATAATGGGGATTTTTATTTCAGATTTCTCTCCTTAGGAGTCAAATTCTTGATTTTCAATTATAAGGGAAATATAATGACTCCTATTTCCCTGAAGTATATCTTCCTGAGGTACTATCCCAGAATCCATAAAGCAATGTACAGGTAGTCCTTGACTCACAACAGTTAGTTTAATGACCATTCAAAGCTACAACAACATTGAAAAAAGTGACTTATGACCATATTTCACACATACTGTATGACCATCGCAACATCCCCATAATTGCATGATCAAAATTCAAATGCTTGGCCCCTGACTCACAATTATGATGGTTGCAGTGTCCTGAAGTCATGTGATCACCTTTTATGACATTCTGACAAGTAAAGACAATGAGGAAGCCAGATTCACTTAACAACAGTGTTATTATCATAACAGCTTCAGTGATTCACATAACAACTATGGCAAGCAAGGTCGTAAAATGGGGCAAAACTCACTTAACAAATGTCTCACATAGCAACAGAAATTATGGCCTCAATTGTGGTGGTAGTTGAGAACTACCTTTACTTCAATGTATGCTTTTAAAGTATTTATTTAAAAATAGGAATATAATGCAGGAAATGCAAAGACTGGACAACTAAGTTCTGAGCCTTATAAATATGAATAAATTCATACTGGAATTCATAGTGATTGAATTCCACAAGCATACTCAAGTTATAATCAGCATTTCATCAAGACTGACACTGCTGTGCATAAACATGAAATTCATGGTAAATTTTTTACATGTACAGTGTGAAAGCTATGACATCTCTCTGTGAAAGAAAAATGTTTTGCCTTCTTATTTTAGTATGTTTGAAAAAGTTTCCTTTTCAGCCTGCATATCCTTTTTACCTTTCAAAAATGGTATCATAAAGGCATTGATTTCATTTTTTAAAAAATTTTGTTCTCAGTGTTGAAGCACTTCTTTAATCAAAAGTAAATTATGTAAAGGCCATTTGGGTCAGCCTAGGCAGCAAAATGAAAAGAGCAATGCATTATGTATTTGTAAATGTCAGTGAAATCTGTGGATCAATAATATCTTTTTTCTGATTTGGACAATGCTTTTGTGTAAATTTCAGGTGAAATGTTCTGTTTTTAGAATAAAATCCTATACAAAAATGGTAGAACAGAGCACATCTAAATCTATCTCTGTATAAGTGCCTTTTTAAACTTTTGTTATCTACCATTTGCTTTAAGAATGTACATTTAACTCTTTAGGCCCTGGCATATCAATTACATTGTAGCACTCCTCTTGGGACATGGTACTCCTAAAAGGTGGATTATGTGCTTTATTTATTAATATAGACATAGTTATTAAGCAGGCCACTACCTACAGAAGAGGAGGAGTTTTCCCATCAGCCTTTTAGGCTCCACATCATGGCTTGGCTCTCCTCAGTAGCAGTCCTAAACATACTTACTTCCCTAATTACCATCTCCCAGATAAATTGACAGAATAACTTTTAATTGTTTTAATCAACATGGGAAGCCTGTACTAAACATCATTCATCTGGGATACAGCAGTTGCCTTGCCAGGATTGAATCTCTCCATCCTGTCCATTTATTGATAAAGGGCTTGCTCTCCTTGAAGGCTTGCAGGTAAGCTGAGATGTAATAACTCTGTAACAGCTCTTTTCTTAGGGAATAGCCCCATCTCAAAAGTATGTGCAGCCCCCATCTTGCTGCAGTTCTGTAAACACATTTGAATTGTTTTATTTCAATGTGTATTCATTCCCAGCTGATGGTAGGCAATTATTCTGAGTTTTATTTGGAGTTTGAATTTAGTTACAATATTTATTATTATGGAGAAGTTTGTTTGCCTTTTGTTTGCTGTTGTAAGCTACATAGAGTTCTGTGAGACTGGACAGATTATAAATACTGTAAAATAAATAAATAATAACATTTACTTCTGTGCAAACATTTTTAGAGTTACATTGTAATGCTGTTCATGAATTTATTTATTTTTTTTAAAAAAAAGGAATCTAGAGATCACTGCAAGTAGTCCTCAACTTAAGGGTTAAGGTTAAGACACAATTGGGACCAGAACTTTCATCACTAAGTGATACAATTGTTAAGTGACTCATGTCTGATTTTATGATCGTATTTTGTCATGGTTGTTAAGTGAATCACCATGGTCGTTAAGCAAATCTAGCTTCTTCCTTTGACTTTGTTTATCAGAAGCCCCCTGGGAAGGTCTCAAATGACAATCACATGACCCTGGGACGCGCAATCATGATAAATACGTGCAGGTTGCCACAGACCCAAATTCTAAGGCACTGCAATAGTTGTAAGGATTAGATGTAAGTCATTTTGTTCAGACTCATAATGACTTTGAACATGTTGTAAGTCAAGGACTACCTGTAAATCAAATCATAGTCCCATAAAAATTTTCATAGAAGATACAAGAAATGTTTTTAATTTACAAAAATCTGACAGACTCAATTCATTATGAGCTATGCTTCTTTTTATCATTAAACTCTGATCTACTTAATGTTTTTCTTTAAATATTCCAACAGCTGAGAGGCACCCCTGTGTTGAAATTAATCTTCCCTATTCATATAACAATTAGCTACTAACTGATGATAAAAATATGGGTTGTCATTTGCCATCTCCTAGGTAATATACTAGATAAAATAATCTTGTGACAATGTCAAATATCTTATGCAAAAAGATATGCCTTGTGTCTGTTTCTCTAAATGAAAAAATCCATGTCAACCAGTATCAACAGAGATATATATTGTATAACAGGAGAGGTGCCAGTTTATGGATCAAAACTTGTCAGAACATTCATGCAGTATGGTCAGTGTTTTGTACTTCAATTGGCAGGACTTTGAATGGAATCTATTGATAATTCCTCTTTGTTCAAGAATGCTAGGACATGAAAAAACTTAATTCTAGCTTTTTTTTAATTTTTGAGCTGTGATGTCAAAAATGTATGTGTAATTTTAGGGTAACCTTATGCTCAAAGGAAATTGTCAGCACATGCCTTTCTGAGCATTTGAACACCTCTGGTTGCAGTATTTAAAACAGCTACTGGTACTGAAATGTAGCATTTAAATATTGTTACATCTTGCATGACTAAGAGATATTAAATAGTCTTCAATGACAAACATTATCTAGTAATGAAAATGGCTATCCTGCAAAGGCTAGGGGCTCTTTGGAGGGCTTTGGTTTAAAAAATTAGATCACAGCAGACATTGCTACTTAACTCTTGAAATTCAAAGGTATATTATCCTACCAATATAGTAGGAATTAAAAATCTGGTATCTAGTTAACAGAAAGATATTGAAAAGATGTGAAAACATGTGAATGTAATAAGTAGCATTTATAGAGCACTCTTGTGTTTTTAATATTTTTACATACATTATCTTATTTTCTAAAAGACTTTGGCATTGCTCTTTAGCAATTTTGGCATTTTGTACAGCTAATGGTTGATGAAAATGACTTGGAGAAGAACTGTGTGGCACACTTCCTGTATGTACAGATTAGAATTATGTACTTCCTGATTCATGGTATAATCTCTTGACCACATCGCTATGTAGAAATGAGGCCAATGTCATAGGAAAACCAAAGATAGCCTTGAAATCAGGTATATAACTTATATTTTACATTTCTAGCTATCAGGATGTAAAAAGTGATAGGAGTATTGTACTGCATCAAACTTGATGCAAGCCTTAGCCTTTTCCTTTGGCTGCCATCACTCATCTGAACTTCAAATACTTCTTTAAGTAACAGCTAAATGTAAATGAGTCATAAACCAGCAGTCTCTTGCTGGGAATCTTTAAAGCTTTTCTAGTATGAGAAGCACCATCAGAATATCATTACCACAACTGTTGCATCATCCACAGCTTATTTCCCGTACTCTTTCCACATCTGATAAAATTGTCTCTGCAGAGGAACTTTAAAAATTGCTCTGAATGTAGCTACTTTTTCTTAGGAACTTGCAGGGATCAATATTGCTGAGAAGGATGGCTTGCATCCAGAATGATCAGCCAGTTTTAGACTTCATGCTCCCACATTATTAAATGGCTGGAAGCAGGCACAGAAACAAGGAACTCGTTATGAACTCTCTTCTTTGATTCAGCACTAACACCAAATAACTGAAGTAGGATAAGCTATACTAGGAAGTGCTGGCACTGTCAAACATTTATTCAAATCCACTGACAGATACACAGAAATTGCACTTGAATGCATGTTTGGATACACATTGACATATGACAAGTGTTGTAAGAAAACACTTGCAAAAACCCCTACCATTTATAGAACTTTTGAAACCAAAGCAAGCTGACTTTTCCTACTATTTTTTCCAATGTTTGAAGGGTTTCTAAGAGCAGAAAATAAAGGAGACTTTTTTCAATTTGATTAGACATCCTTCATAATCAATTTTCTCAGAGCATTATAATATATTGAAACCAATGGATTAAATGCCGAATAGCTATTGAAACACATGATAATGTGAACACACTGAAGTATAGAATAAAACAATTTAAAATCATACTTTGTAGAGCAGGGATGTCAAACTGCCGGCCCGCAGGCCAGATGCATCATCCGGAAACTGCATCCACCCCATTGCCGGCAATGGCAAAACCATCCCGATATGTTGCGCGACATCACGTGATGTCGCAAGTTTGACATGTCTGTTGTAGAGAATATGTATTTAAAGTTGGCAAGATAATATATTAAAGGATTTTAGAGAATAAAAATGTATTTGCCCAGAATTGAAAAGACAGTCAGCCTCTAATGTCCTTCATGCAAAAGCATTCCAGAATTAGGAGGCTATGACTGAAAAGGCCCAGCCCTAGATTTACTAAGGACTATTATGAAACCTCCAGAGACTCTTCTAAACACTTAGAAACAAATGCAGGTTTACAACTGCTATTACTGTATTCAGTTTCTAAATTAAAGGCTTTATTTACACATGGACTGAAAAAGCAGATAGGAAGAGAATTGATCCCTTTGAACTTCCGTTTTGAAGAAGACTTCTAAGAATTTCAAAGATAGTTAATAAAACAAACGAATGGATCATTGAACAAATCAACTCAAGGTGCAAATCAACTCAAAGTGCAAATTACACAATTTTAACCTGTACATACAGGAAGTATGTCATACAATTCTTCTGCAATTATACATATAACTTTTGAAAATATTCTTTCATATATTTCATGCTGGAATGTACAAAGATGCCACAGGTGAAAGTTATCAGTGATGCTTTGTGTATACCTTTAAGATAGCACAAAATGTTGTCCAGTATTTTCATTGATGTGCAGTTTCTTGCAGTTCTGCAGTAGTAGTCTTAATACCATCTTTATTCAAGTTTCAGACAATGGCAGGTAGCATAGTGGTGTTATTGGATTGGGATTGCAATCTAATTTGCAATCTTTCTTTTGGCCAGTCATATTTAAATATTCTTCTATTATCTGCATCCGGGTATAGTTATGGGAGATAGGACATTTAATTATAAAGAAATATGCATCTTCCTCAAATTCTTCTGGTTCTGCAAACATTATGAAGCAGTTAAATATAACCAATTAGAACTGGACAGAGCTGACCAATGAAGATTATTCTCCAGTGTGAGATTTTAATCTTATGGATAGATGTCTTTAACTGGAGTTGCACAGTTCCATGCCCAAGATGGTGATCAGACTCAAAATCTGCTCCCTGCAACTAATGAATGTTTTTAAATGGGATTCTGAATTGATTGGGTAACATGTTACAATCTAAAAGTGAGGCATTCTTTCCATTGGTTGTGTATCATGTACTGTAAGTCAGTACTTACAGGATATTAAACACTGGCTGTTCCAATAATTGGCACATTTTCTGTTTTAAATTATAACTAAAGCAATCTATTATCATTTAGTTCTCCATGTGACAAATTTCCAAATGTGTCTTCACATCCTTGCCAATTCTCCAACACAAGCATTTAGATCTCAATGATGATGATATCATTGTGTGGCAGGGAGATCAACGTGGCTTGGATTTGGGAGCAGCATTTATCCTTTGCTTCAGCAGAGCTCATTTGAAATATAAACAGAAAGCATCTGCATTTGAATAGTAAATAATGAGGTGAACATAGCAAATTGGATCAAAATAGGCTGAAATGGCATAGAACTGTTAGATGCCTTTCTGTTCACTGCAAAATCAATACCTTCAGTATACTGATCACCTTCTGAGTGGCATAACATCATTCATTCTTCACCAGGCAGTTGCTATTCAGATAATCCAGATAATGCTGTTACCAATATTATTTAACATAATAATTTATGCACAGGGATTTCCTTCTGACTAATAAGCATATTATTTCCCTACTGGAAGCCAGTATGGACATACCAGGCAACCAATGTTGGCTATTTCTTTGGGATGGGATTTTTTTATTGTTGACCTTGATAGATAGGCATTTTTCATTAATATCATAAGCTTTGTTATTTGCCAGTGCTAAGGTGTCAGCTGCATCCCCAGACACAGTAGTAATATTCAGTGAAAATTTCTTTCTCATGGCTGAAGTAGGTTCATGCTCATTTTGTGATGCCTCGGCTTTTTGTTACCATTCATATGGCTATGTTATGTATAAAAAAGATTGAGAAAAGTATTTTTTCACTGCCCAGAGTCACTTTTCATGAGATGAGCAACCATATAAAACTAAGGAAGGAAGGAAGGAAGGAAGGAAGGAAGGAAGGAAGGAAGGAAGGAAGGAAGGAAGGAAGGAAGGAAGGAAGGACTACTTGTTGCTTCCAAAATAATGTTCAATAAATAAATGGAATGTGTTGCATGACTATAGAGTTGAAGGTTAGTGAAAGAGATATAAGTATATAATACTTATATAATGGAACCTGAGTTGACACTAATAGAATGCTTAGCAAAAGGTTCCTCTCCCAACATGAACTAGGATAAAGATGTGTGATGTGCCTTTATTATTTTTAAAAATAGATAAATGTGTATAGTGATATTTGTATGGAGATTACAGGTATACTAGCTGGGGATTAATATGTTTGTGTGCTTTTGTATACAGGCAGTGGTATGTCGACCATAGCTAAGAATCAGAATAATCCATAGTTAATGTTTGATTGTATAGCACAATAAGAATTATAACTTTGAAAAATAATATATCAAAGTCAAGATAATTGTGTTTGAATTGGGAAAATATTATGAATTATGACAAGTTATACAAAAATGTTGAAAAGCTGGGCTATGTGTACCTTGAACAATTAAAGTGTAAAGATAATTGCTAAGGATTAGAAAATGTACATAGAAATCTCAAAATATGCCAAAGCTGGTAGAAAAGTATGGAGTAGTATGTGATCTGTTGAAGGCGATGAAGGTTTATTGGAGGAAGTGAAAATGGTTTTATGTAAGAGCTATTTATAATGCAGCAGAATGGGTTAATTTCTAATTATGTGAGTTCATATAAGAAAAGAGGATCAGGAATGAATAGGCTGCTGAATGAATATGGACTGAATAGAAAAGTAAAAACTGGTACAAAAAAAAGAGTACTGAGGTGATTTGGTCACACTGAGAGAGTGAATAAAGACTAAATTACAAACCATATGAAGAAAGAGTGGATAGACTGAGAGAAAGGGGAGATTTAGAAAATTGTAACTGAATGGAATTTATAAAAATTATCAAAAAGAAAGAGGCAAGAAGTTTAAAGAATTAAAGACATTAATCGGCATATGGATACAATGATAGAAAAAAGATGTTTTCTAGGATGAGGAATGCATGGAGAACTATAAAGAATGTATTTGCATAAATTAGCTCACTATATTTATTTACTTTATATCTTCGACTTCTTTGGCATAGTATTTCTTACTCTTCTTCTATACATTGCATAAACTTTCTTAATCCAGAAAGGAATAGTACGATTGGTATGGGTATATAGTTCTTTATAACTCATGTATAATTCATTCAGGGTATGAGGTTGCAAAAAAGTTAGGATATTTTATTTTATTCTATTGATTGATTGATTGATTGATTGATTGATAGATATCATCTAGTGCTTTTTTAAAGCCAGATGCAGTAGCCTTGAAATTAAGTTGTCTCATCAAAGAAAAACCAACTGATCTACAGATTTTCTCAGTCTATTTTTTGGATGCTAACTTTGGATGAGCATCATAAAAGACCCTGATTATTAATATTTAAACCCACAGTTCAAATACACTATGCCTCCAGAGAGTGGGATGTTCTTTGACAGCTCTTCAAATAGAAGACTCTCCTCTATAATGCAAGACAGAGTGACACTAATGCATGTTATTTCTCTATCAAATATGTGAAGGTTTTGATATATTTTCCAAAAAGCTCTAAGCCATGTTGTTTGAAATCCTTTTCCCAAATCTTTTTGAGAGTGAGCACTAAATTGCACGGGTACTTCTTATGAAGAGAAGTTTTTTCATAAGTCTGACCTCAGATCATAGTTAGTAAGATTGGCAATCAAGGAAACTGTTCCATCAAGAATTCTGAGTTAATGTCACCTTCATTGGTGATGAATAGTAGGAACAATCAGTCTTCCTGATATATGACAGCTTTTTTAAAGATAGAATAACAGGAAGCACAATGGGGCATTTTGGCTCATGTATGAGGTCTTCTTTTTTTAACCAAAGGGATGGCTCTTTAATGAACCAGAAACATTAGTATTCCTCTTGTCAAAGAATACATATAATGAATTTCAAAATCAAAGACACCAGAACTAGACTGAATATTTGCAGATGAAGGATTCAGTAGTGAAATTGTCAGTTATGTCACTGTAAGGAGTAGATATAATCATTCAGTTAAACGAATGAAACAAGGAAAGAAGAAGGAAATATAAAGAAATGACATTCTCTCAGTGTTCGTAGAATGGTTCATGGAGATGATTGTGCACCTTGCTATTTATATAGAATAGCAAAGGACACTTGTAAACATTAAGGGAAATCTCCATTACTAGAAAGCTAACTTGAGCAGAACGTGAAAGAAGCAATTTCCCCACCACCTTCTTCCCACATGCCTCATCTGATATATTCAATGTCTGATGAATATACAAAACAATTCCTTTCTTTCTCTCTTCATCTTTAAACCATGCACCCTTTCAAATATATTTTTGAAAACAAATTGAAAGTCTGTCAGAATTGTAGCTTCTTTTTTGAAATGCTGCCTCTTCTAAGCAATTCTCATCCTCAAGTATCATACATTATATTACAATATATTATCTGCATGTGTTTACCAATCTCAATAATAGTAAAGGATCAATAGCAAAGGACCAACTGTATGAAAGGGCTGAGACAAAGAATAGAATAGAGATGGAAGGGACCTTAGAGGTCTTCTAGTCCAGCCCCCCACTTAAGCAGGAGAACCTATACCATCTCAGACAAATGACTGTCTAGCCTCTTCTTAAAAATCTTCAGTGATGGAGCGCCCATGATTTCTGGAGGCAAGCTGTTCCACTAGTTAATTGTCCTCACTGTCAGGAAGTTTCTCCTTAATTCTAGATTGCTTCTCTCTTTATTCAGTTTCCAACCATTGTTTCTTGTCCTGCCCTCTGGTGCTTTGCTCTTAGAAATACATTGGACACCAGTGCAATTCTCATAGCAAAGATGTTCCATGGCAGTAGTGAAACCATTCAGTGAACATACGGGCCATTGCATTTTATAACCATTGGAATTTCTAACTGGTTTTTAAAGTCAACTCCATATGAAGCAAATTACAAAAAGACCCATTTAAGAAAGGATGAGGACATGAATGGCCATGTTTTTCCACAGAATTCCATAGTACATTCTGCAAAAGTGAACTGTGATGTATTCTTTTCTTTACATAGAATTGTCTCATCAAATATATAGCTATGATACTTAGTAAACTCAAGGCAAAAGGGGAAAGTACTGCTATATGTAATAATAATATGTCTAGTTTAACGAAGAGAAGGANCCAGTGGAACAACCTGCCTCCAGAAGTGGTGAATGCGCCAACACTGGAAGTTTTTAAGAAGAAACTGGACAGCCATTTGTCCGAAATGGTATAGGGTTTCCTGCCTCAGCAGGAGGTTGGACTAGATGACCTCCGAGGTCCCTTCCAACTTTATCATCATCATCATCATCATCATCATCATCATCATCATCATCATCATTATTATTATTATTATTATTATTATTAAGAGGAAACTTAATCTTGCATCTAGAGAGGTTGGGTAAGTAATGTTTGAGAAAGGCTTGTTGAAATGATTAGATTTTAGTTATCAATGAATAATTGAGGTGCCACTGACATCAGTGGATTTATTTGAATAAATTTGAATTCAGCTCTGTGTGTAAACAACTGAATGTTTGCTGTAATGGACCACTTGGTGAAAAGGGATGTATACTAAACCCAAATAACTTATTGCAACAGACTTTGCCCATTGGTTTGAGGTAATATCCAGAGGAAAAATATCTCCATTGTATTTGAAGTCTGCTAAACTGATTTTGGGGACCTAGCAACTTTCTCTAAGGTAAGTGTTAAGGCCCAGGAGAAGAAGAGGTGACCAGGTAGAATTTTTCTAGTCCTGAAAATGGTGAGTGTTGAAATACTAGCTTAGAAATGGAGATTGCTACCCCTACTATCTTAAGCTTCCTGATGTCATCTGTCAATAAGTAGTTAAAAAAGTATAGTAGAATACAATTATATGACAGGATGCTGTTTATAGCCAATTGGGATTCAACACTGCTAAATCAAATTGCTTTTGGTAGAGGCTAATGAAAACCACATATCCCAATTCCTGTCTTCTAAGCGTGTCTATCTAGGGACTCTCCTGAAAACAGGGAGTTTAATTTTAGAATGGATCTGCAATTTAATACACAATTCTAAAAATGTCATGCCAAGAAGAAGAGAAAGTCACCCATTTGATTTTGTAGAAAATAACAGTGAAAACTTCTGTAAAAATATTTTTTTAAAAAAGTAAATTTCTGAGCAGCCTAAACCGGAACAATATGTTTAGACATGGCTAGCTGTTCAAAATGAGCTAATTCAGAAGAACCACATTTAAATAAATATAATGCAAAGACATAATGGCTCAAGATAATAGTTTTGAATGGGAAATTATAATGACTTGGAGTGCATTTTACAAGGCAATTAATACACACAAAAATGTAGTGCCATTCAGTTAATGG
Organism: Protobothrops mucrosquamatus; assembly: GCF_001527695.2. Taxonomy (NCBI): domain Eukaryota; kingdom Metazoa; phylum Chordata; class Lepidosauria; order Squamata; family Viperidae; genus Protobothrops; species Protobothrops mucrosquamatus. Next base: position 241,607 of record NW_015387030.1, read on the forward strand.
AAGACAGGGCGGGGGGGGGGGACAGAAAGAGAAAATAAAAAGGGAGACGGTTTCATCAGATAAAAATAGGGGTTGATTTTCTTTTCAGAAGAATCACTGCTTACAAATATAATACAATGAGAGGGGTAAAAAATAAGCATGTCAGGTTCTATAATGCAGCTTGTAAAACCCAGAATGATTAGATTCTCAAGACAAGCAAATAGGCGGCTGCTTTTGCATATGCATATGACTTCTGGTGAGAAGACAGTTGTAGATTCTGATTTTGTCCCTTCAATGTTTACAATAAAGCCCCTAAATATATTTTATTCTAATTAAATCTCATATATCATCGCTTTCATTTTGTGAAAGGCACTGTTGCCAATGACTGGTGCATGCAAATACCCTGGATGCTCTTAAGTGATTATTAGATTTTATTGACTCTAACAGAAGGTAACTGATGAGGAAACATAAACTGGGTAGGCTTATGAGAAAAGCCTTAGTGATATAAAATGGAAACATTTCACAAAAGGGCTATTATTCCTTACAAAAAGACAAGAACTGGCAACTGTTTGTATGGCTAGAAAGGTTACTGACCACCAGCACAACCACAAGACATTATAAGGCTGTTATTTCCAAAGAAAGGGAATATGGACATGAATGATATATTCATGATAACATTTAAGCATAAAAAGTTTGCAGTATATTAACTTCCAGTGGAATCGCAGCTCACTTGCTTACCTCCTTTTGTTTACAGATTTTCCTCCTTTTTCCAGATTTCTTTGCACAGGATTGCAAAAATCTATCTATTGCCTGTCCCTGCACAGCATCACATAGCTTCCAGTATTTCATGCATATAATATTTTATGTACAGGTATATACTATTTCACTAAGTTTTAGTGACTTTAGTGAACAGATTTTTGCACCAAGGATAAAGGACTGAGCTAAGAAATAACAGCTAAACCCTTTAGTCTCTAATGTGAGTGTTTGTGCTTATGTCTGTCTGTCTGCCTGTCTGTCTGTGTGTGTGTGTGTGTGTGTGTGTGTGAGAGAGAGAGAGAGAGAGAGAGAGAGAGAGAGAGAGAGAGAGAGAGAGAGAGAGAGAGAGAGAGAGAGAGAGAGAGAGAGAGAGAAATTGATGTCCCTGTGTGTATGTGAACAGCTGTTCTAGGGAAAGTCCAAATGCTCAACTTTTACTCTGTAAGATTTTATAAAGAGTACAACAAAGTCATTCTACCTTGCCCAAATTGGGAAATGGTTTTTAAAAACCAAAGTATTTTCTATTAGAGTGTGAATATATACAACAAATATCCAGCTGAGTCCAGCTAGCATGAAAAAGGACTCCCTCTTACCCCATGTTGCTCTGTAAGCTCAAATCTACTGTTAGAGAAGATTGGGAATACAGAGACTCAAGGGAAGAAAGAGAAAAAAAGCCAGACTCTATTCACATAATATCCATATATATCAAGCAGCTATCTAATTTACTAGGATCACTAAGTTTTCAATGCAGGGTGCTAAAGTGTCATGTATTAAGAATCCAATATAGAAGGCTAATGGGAGTAATGTGATAAGTATTAATTCTATTGGCATTAGAAAGAGGAAAGTAGCAAATACAGAATGGTACCAAAGAAGTAAGAGACTTGAGTAAGGTATATAACATCTTATTTTCTTCCTTCTTCTGCATAGAAAGCCACATTCTTGATTAGTATGCATATACTATTGCCTTTCCCCCTGAGCAGTGGTCTTTCTTTGTGGTGTTTTCTATTCTCCAAACCCAAGATACCACAATCTGTAGACAAAATTAGCTGTTGAAAAACATGGCCTGCATATTTTCTGTGATTAGTTCCAGAGGGAAGCAATAAGCTTCCTGTGTTCAGGCAACATGCTTAATGGTTAATGAGCCATCAATGGTCTATATAGAGTTGCCGAATCTCTACTTAGGATACATCAAAGTAGTGTTAAGATAGCAATTCAGCCAGTTGATGGCCAGAGTCCTATAGCTCAGAGAATCATAAAATGACTAATAGAATTTGAAGAGGTCATTTAGGCCATGGAATCCTGCTCAGTGCAGGAACTCAAATAAAAACAGTCCCAGTAGATGACTGCCTAGCCTCCATTTGTACACATTCAATGAAGAGGAGTCCATTCCTCTTCACTAGCTAGTTAACTGTTCAGCTACTTTTAGTATTAGAAAGTTTTTTCCTACCTCCAAAAATTGCCTTCTTGTAAATTAAACCAATAAGGTACAGGTCTTGGCCTTCTTGGTGAAAGCCTTTCAGATATTTGAAGAGTACTTCTTAGACTAAAGCTTCCCACTTCTTTTATGAATCTCTTTGGGAAACTTTGTTTCTAATGTCCTAATTGCTCTTCTCTGAACCTGTTCCTGTTTCTCCAAACCCTTCTTAAATTGTAGCGCCTGCAATATTAGTCTTGATATTTAAATTGATATTTAAATTGAGTCACCTTATATAATAATAATATACTATCAGTCAATTGCAACATGGAACAGCTTACATCCTGCAATAATATCTTTAGTACCATCAAGCAAAAACATTTGCCAATCCTAGGTCCTTGGGAAAGACTCAATAGGTTGATAAAAATGCTAAATCCACTCTAAACATCTAATTGTGCAACAAACCATAATAATAATTTTGCTGATTATGTGACCACTAATAATAAATCCAAGCAGAAGTAATTAGCAATAATTTCTCATCTGTTATCCAGAAATGCTGTCTTGGTTATAATTTCTCTTGATTTCATAATCAAGGAGAAAATGCAAGTACAAAGACATCACAGAAAAATATGACAAAATAAGATAAAATATTTAAAATATTATTTTTAAAAAAAAAATCCAAAAAACCCCAAACAAACAGATTTTTCACCCTAAATCAATAAGTGCCTATAATTTACTCATTACTCTGTTTTACATATATTCCATTATGGTCCCAAATGAGTTAGGGTCCCTGCATCTGCACATATATATAGCCAGAACTAACAGTGAGAGGAATATCTTTTTTTGTTTCCCAAACAGGAGAGCATTTAAATGTACAATCCCCAACCTAAAATTGTTGCTGGAAAATGTCCAAATCCATTAGAAATAAAGAAGGGAGGAAACAGAAAGAGAGCATCTGAGGGCATATAGAGTTGTGAATGCAATTTGACAAAGAGAAATGTCAGATTTGAGTTAAATATATTTTCCCACCTGATGTACCTGCATTCAGTTTTTCCTTCCCAAAGCTTTTTTCCACTTTAAGTGCATGAATAAATAATATCTGCACTTGGTTATCAACATTTATGTTCTCATGGTCATAAAGTCAAGGAAATGCTGTACTATGTGATAATTTTGA